>NC_041403.2:69132940-69435440 GCF_900747795.2 Erpetoichthys calabaricus
TGTAGTGCTGCTGCTTCACAGTAAGGGGGTCATGTTCCAGGTGGTCACTGCCTGAAGTTTGTTTTTCTGATGGATTTCCTCTGTGTGCTTCGGTTTCCTTCCAAAGGCATGCAGGTTAGAAGATTTGGTGATACTAAATTTCAAAGGTATCAAAAGTATATGGATATTTGACTGACAAACTGATCTATGGCAAGGTGGGAGCAGTTCCCTCATTATCTCATTAACTATTAAGCAGGTAAAAGGTCTGGATTTGACTCCAAGTGTTTAATTTGCATTTAGAAACTGTCCAATGTGAACTCAATATAAGATCTAAAGAGCTGGCCATGCGAGTAAAAACAGTCCATTAGGCTGAGAGAACAAAACAAACCCTTTAGAGAGAGAGCACAGAAAGACAAGGAGTGGTCAAATAAACCATTTGGTACATTCTTAAAATGAAAGTAAAAAATGGTGGAGTATACCTATCATTGCTAAAGGGTACAATTGGGAGAACACTTCATGAAAGTTAAAACTGAGGGATTTACTACAAGGTGCAAACCATTGGTAAACCTCAATTATAGGAAGACAAGATTAGACTTTGCCAGAAAACATTTTTTAAAAGCTGTCTTGTTCCTGTACAATTTTCTTTGGACAGCGTAAACTAAGATCACTTTATCCCAGAATGTTGGAAAGAGAAGAGTATGAAGAAAGATACTGATCATGTTCCGATGAATACCACATCATCTGTGAAACATGGTGGAGGAAGTTATATAGCACGATCTTGTGTGGCTGTGGTTGGAAGTTGGTCACTAGTGTTTATGGATGATATAAATGCTGGCCAGAAGTAGCAGGATGAATTCTGAAGGGTATAGGGCTAAACTATCTGCTCGGATTCAACCAAATGCTGCAAAACTCATAAAATGATGCTTCACAGTACAGGTGGACAGTGAGCCAAAGCATACTGCAAAAGCAGGCCAGGTGCTTTTCAAAGCATTCTCCAATGGCCAAATCAATCAACTGATCTCATCTCAGTTGGACATGTTTCTGTCATCAGTTTTGCCTTTAACAAGTGAAATTCCAAGGAACAAGCAGCAACTGAAGAGCGCTGCTGTAAAGGCGTGACAAAGTATCACTAGGGTGGAAACCCAGCACTTGGAGATGGCCATGGATTCCAGACTAAAGGCAGTCATTGAATTCAACCAGATATTGAAAATGATTTATATTAATGATTGTTCGTTCATCCAAATACTTTTTGAGCACCTAAGAATAGGGGACCATGTATAAAAATCTTTTCTAAATGGTGCATAAAATATTGTTAAACCCCCTGACTTAAAGTTGAAAGTCTGTACTTCAAACACATCTTGATTGCTCTATTTTAAATCCATTGTGGTGTAGAGAGCCATAATTATTAAAATTGTAACTGTCCAAATACTTATGGACCCGACTGTTTCTTCTGTTGTGTCTCATCTCAGGTTTGTTTATTAAATGCATGTGGTTGATACTTAGTCATGATTCTACCATACAGCTAACTAATGGTAACTAAGAGAGCAGGTAGTTTTGTATTAACACTAAAGGATCAAAGATTTTGAGACCAGAAAAATGGGTAGCTTTCAGCAAATGGCTTAAGTATGAGCTAAACCCAATAGCAGTGCCTGAGCATCAAACCTACTTGTTAATTGTGTGTAATAATAAAATGCTATTGTTAATGTTGAAAGTTTGATGTTAAGTTGTAAAGTAAATAGATATGAAACATTGTCGTCATGGTCAACTTTGTGACCAGAATGAAAAGAAGAAACTTTTCCAAATTTGTTATATTTAAAGTGTAAGTAGGATGGAAAATGGCAACTCGTACACCAAGTAATGAAAAAAGTATTTAGGAAAGTTGTTAAATGAGCTAAATGTTTCAAATCTGATAGTAATGCAATTGTTTTATACATTTAGGGTTTCTGAGCTTCAAGCAGACTTGGACAAAGCTTTAAGTGAGTTAGAGCAACTGAAGGACAGCCGCAACCATCAGATGCAACTGGTTGAATCCATTGTACGGCAAAGAGATATGTATCGTATACTTTTGGCACAGACTACTGGGGTTTCATTTCCTACTCCCGGTAAGTTGTTCCATATATGTCCAAATAAACTCTGTTTAGTGAGAGATGGTGTTTTTATTTTTAGTGTAGTTTATTCAGTTAGATCATGTGTGTAAAGGAGAGGGAGGTCAGAGGAATGGTGAGGATGCAAGGAGTAGAGTTGGCGAAGGTGGATGAGTTTAAACAAGGGGGCTCCGCCCCCTGCTTGCTTTGCTCGCCTACCTCTGGCGTTGGGTATCCTGAAATACATTAGTCGGGTGATTGTTTATGACTTCAGCGACGTTTCTCATTATCAGCTCTGTGCATTGCTTGTTTTCAGGCAGGTTGATTCGTTGATAGGTTGCGTCATCTGGATCTAACACGTAGATCTGTACATATTTGCGTTCGCGATTTGGTTCAGGGTGCACTGTTCCAATCCGATGTAATATTTGTCCACATACACGAAAGCAGTATGGGCCATTGCCAGCTGGTGGCCTGATATTTACCCTGGTAGATGCAAAAGCAAATGAACTATTGTAGGATCTAATACAGTCCATAAAGTTTTTACTTTCGGGCACATTGTTAGTTAGAAGCTTCCGTAGATATTCTTCTAAAGGAGGCAGTGTAACCTGACCCTTTTGACAACAACGTGTAAAGTCATTAGTTGTATTGCCAGTTGTTTCTTCAGGGAAGTTAAGTGAATGACAATGACAGCAAATGATACTCATTTATCCTAATGAATGTTCATTAATAGTGGACTCATTACAGAATGCGTTGTCAGCTAATTGGTGGAATTGTTTAGCGGTTGTTTGTCGTTCCTTTAGTAGCTCCGTTAGTCGAGCTTTTTGGGTTTGGAGCCGAGACATTTTTGCTTCCGCAGTTTCAGACGCGCGTTGTAGGTGCCTCCGTTTATTTTTTTTTATCCATGCGGGCTCATTTTTGTAGCGCCGTTCGTTGATCTGGATCGTTTTGGAGCCGTGACTGTGACTCCATTAGTTATCCATTGTCTACCGTTAGTAATATGGATAATTCCACTTACTGTTAACACGGAGTGTTTTCTGTGGTTGTACTGTCAATACTGCATGACTGTAATGTGATTCACATATGCTATATGGTTTGGACGTGTGAGGATGCCGTACGTTTATACAGTTGTCCATGTGTAAAGTCTGTGTTATTTGAGAACCGCGTTGTAGGCGCCTGCGTGCATTGTTTTCATGCAGGCGGGCTCATGTTTGTATCTCCGTGAGTCGAGCTGTTTCTTTCTGGAGCCGTGCCTTCTTTGCTTCACTATGGTGTGTAGTGTGTACATTTGCGGCATCCATACTCTCTCCGGTTTGACTTTGGGCGGGGCGCCGAATCCTGTTGTGTGTGTTTGTTCTGTGGCCGTTCTCTGTGGCCGTGTCGTTTGGTATGGGCTTGTTGTTTTATTTATTTCCGTTAGTTGAGCTGTATTGTGTTTGTATTTGGTGTAAAGCGTTCAGCGGTTTGTACAATTCCAAGCAGCACATTATTCCTAACTTCACTCTGCAGTAGTGCCACTCACAATATGGCGGTCCCAAGCAGCACATTATTCCTAACTTCACTGTGCAGTAGTGCCACTCACACTATGGTGGTGTCGCCTGCGCCTTCCATACTATCGTTGTAGGCGCCTGCGCTTTTCATACTATCTTTGTGGACCTGTGGGGCCTCCGTAGCCTCTTCCGTTTGAATCTGGGCTGCAGCGCAGAATCCTCTTTTTTTGTGTGGCTGTGTCGTTAGTCGTTAGCTATGGGTGCGTTGTTGCTTCATTTCTCATTCACGTCAGTTGAGCTGTTTTGTTTTTGGGCCGTGACTCCTTCGTTCGCGGTGGATACGACTTCGCTTGCGGTTTATGAGACGCGCGCTGTACGCGCCTGCGCAGTATGTCTCATGGTCCCATCGCCGTGTACCTGCGTCCATGCCATCCGGTTTACCATTCTCAGTTAGTAATATGGATACTTGGGATCAACAGTACAGAGTAATGAGGATTGTGGAAGAGAGGTGAAAAAGAGTGCAGGCAGGGTGGAATGGGTGGAGAAGAGTGTCAGGAGTGATTTGTGACAGACAGATATCAGTAAGAGTGAAAGAAAAGTTCTACAGGACGGTAGTGAGACCAGCTATGTTATATAGGTTGGAGACGGTGGCACTGACAAGAAAGCAGGAGACAGAGCTAGAGGTTGCAGAGTTAAAGATGCTAAGATTTGCATTGGATGTGACGAGGATGGATAGGATTAGAAATGAGTACATTAGAGGGTCGGCTCAAGTTGGACAGTTGGTAGACAAAGTCAGAGGTGAGATTCCGTTGGTTTGGACATGTGCAGAGGAGAGATGCTGAGTATATTGGGAGAAGGATGCGAAGGATAGAACTGCCAGGCAAGAGAAAAAGAGGAAGGCCTAAGTTAAGGTTTATGGATGTGGTGAGAGAAGACATGCAGGTGATGGGTGTAACAGAACAAGATGCAGAGGACAGGATGATATGGAAGAAGATGATCCGCTGGTGGTGACCCATAACGGGAGGAGCCGGAAGAAGAAGAAAGTATTATGGTCGTCTTAATTTGTTTTTCAACTTTACAGATGCAGTAATGCTTTAGTAAAGGTAGCCTGAATATTTTTATTTCTGTCTTAATTTTTTTAGGCATTATGTGTCAAACCAGTAGCCACCCAGAGAGAGAGTGACTAATTTTGTCAGTGTGTTGGCTGACACTGATGAGTCCTTTTAATGTTGGTATTTTTAAAATGTAATAAAAGGAAAAACAGACTTAAGTTATTTTTCCATTTGCTCTAAGGAGAAGGTCTTAGCATTAAACAGTCGGGGATCTCCTGTTTAAGAGTGAATTGGACAGAATCAGATGCAAAATGATTCCTTTAGGGCACCAGAGAAGCTTCCATTAAATATACTTGTTGATCGGAGTGCAGAGTAGTGGGATACAGGGACAAAAAAAAAACTATAGTAAAGAGATCTGAATGTAACAGATCTGTAAAATACTGCAACTTTAAATAGCGTGTCTGGAGTAATTTGATACCAAAATTGGTGTGCGTAAAACGGACAACTTTTCTTTTTACAATCAAATACCAGCTTTTACATTTGAATAAGATGTTTCAAAAATTTTTTAATTATTTTCAATTCACAATGATCCATCTGACAGCCCTAATATGCACATAGCATCTTAAATAAGGAAGTCTAAGATGTCCATGCATCTTTTACAAACCCTACCCTGACCACATTTTTGTTACGTTCTGCGGAAATCTCCTAATCCCCCGCTAGGTGAAGATATCCTTAAATTTTTGTGACTGGCAGTATGGTGCACATTTTCAAGGTCTATATACACTTTCAAATAATGTGTTTTAGATCAAGAATGCTTTTTTCCTCAGACTTTTGAAAGTAAATTTGAAAATGTTTTAATTGTGAGTAAAAGTAAATATTAAAGATACTAATCATTCTTTCTGGTAGTACGTCATATAGAGCATATATGGTTTGTGTTGTGACCCATTCTAATGTAGACATTTTGATAATCCATCAGTAATGTTTTAAGCAATATCTTTTAATATAGTAAACAAAACTAATTTGATATGATTAATGAAATCCAGGTGTTTCAGAAGAATTTTCTGCTACTTCAACTCCTCGTCGCTCTCCTGCTGTCACACCAACAGTAGCAACTCCAGTGCAAATTGCAAAAGAAGAATCTGCTGATCTCATAGAAGCTAAAGCTGCATTAAAACAGGTAATGTTTTCTGTGAATGGCATTGTTATGTTGTATGTGTGCAGTACACTCAGGGTCTGTGGCTGTTCCGTTTTAAGTAAATACCATACCATACCATTTTTATTTGTTAAGTATGCGCTTAGGCTTATTTGGGGTGTAGGTGTGTGTGGTAGTGTGGTGAAGTGTGTCCCAGGGCATGAATTGGTGCGATTGGCTTAGCGTGCATTCACTTGCAAGTTCACATGGTTCAGATTGTCTCATTAGCGCTCCAGAGTCATCAGCACCAGCTCACCTGCATCCTTTCAAAGTGTGCAAAGAAGCTAGAGCAGGGGAAAAGGAGGAGGAAAAAAAAAAACTGTGAATGAGAGGGCAGTAATGTGTGCCTGAGAGACAGTGTGATAAGGTGAGAGAGTGCGGAGTAGCCCCTGTGGAGGAGACCCCTGCTAAATTTATAGAGTGGCGGGATACGATGGTGTTGGTGCCTTCCTAGGTATCCCAAAGATGCTAGGAGAGCATAGTGGAAGACCTGAAGGACAGCTGGCTCAGGGCAGTTGGGACAAGAGTCAGAAATGAGGACTGCAGCTGTAGATGTCTCTGTTAAGACCTTGTGGACAGACACTGGTTTTATGAATGTACAGCTCTGCACTATTTGCACCCATGTTTGATTTTTATTTATAATAACACCAAACACTTTTCACCTACCATTTTACTGCCTGTTTGTTCTCATTTGCCTGGTTCATTCTTGGTCTGACTATTGACAGTTCCAGGTTCAAGCTACCGAAGGACATGAAGCCAACCTGTATTGTTACAAAATGCTATGTTTAAAACCTGATATTAAAGATATGGGTATTTTTAAATATCTTCAGAAAAGAGGAAAATGGGAAAGAGCAACAACTGGAACACATCTCCACTTGGAAATGGCATGATTCCTGCTCTTCAGCTTTGTTGCATCTCATTGTGGCAAATATTAAAGCAGTTTGATGCAGCCTTTTTTTTTCCTTAGTTACAAGAAGTGTTTCTTGCATACAAAAAGGAGAAAGCTGAAAATGATAAAATTCTTAATGAGCATAATGAAAAGCTTCAGGAACAAGTCACTGAACTGCGGTCCCAAAACACCAAAATTTCTACACAGCTAGAATTTGCATCTAGACGGTAAATACTCTGAACAAAATGAAAATGTCTTAAAAATAAACTTATTGTTTAGATTTTCTGATTTTTTTTTTTTTTATTTTTTTTTTTCTCCCCCCCTCTTGTCAGTTATGATATGTTGCAAGAAAATCTGGATAGGTACCGCCGTGAGATTGCATCATTCCGGGAAAAATGTCAGAAGATGTCATCTGCTACTCAACAACAGGAGCAGATGATCCATACCCTAACACAGGACCTAAGAGCTGCAAATGAAAAACTGGCAACCGCTGAAGTAAGTCTTCCCTTTAAAGACAAATGGAATGAAAAAGTGTTTGATCTCTATGTAAATGATGGATCATTTTTAGGTGATTTCACATAAAAATTAGGTTGTTTGTGATTGTGTGTTGAGAGAATTAAGGAATGTTTAATATTATCCAAGTTAACCTGTCTTAAAACACTGAAATTCTATAGGTTCGAGCTGAAAATCTAAGGAGAGAAAAGGATATGTTTAAGATAAGTGAGTCAAGATTGAATCAAGAGAAGGAGTCATTGTTGGCTGAACAGAAAGGACAGAACCTCCTTCTGACCAATCTCAAATCCATCCAGGTTGGTACCAAACATTGAAATAAGTGTTACACATCTGTGTATTTAAACTCGTGTTAAAAGCAAGAGTATTTAGTATACTTTAAATAATCTAACTGATTTACATTGATTAGTAATGTGCATTTAGCAGTCAGATTGAAAAATGCAGTCGAATTAAAATGTTATGATGTCTGGTTTCTTGTTTGAGTACATTTGTAACAAGGCTATAGCCCATTTGCTGCTTGTAAGAACTGTTCTGTGGCTTTACACTGCTGCAGTTCTTGAATCTGTTGTGACCCTTACCACTTCTGAACAATTGTTTAGTTACTGATTCTTTTACAAGGAGAAGAGTACTCTTGCCAGTTTACAAGTTTTATTTTTAAGAGAGTGGTCTTAAGAATTATGTATCGCAATGCAGTCTGAATTTAGCATATACATCTGAAGCCAAAGCATCTTATTCAGCATTTGAGTTCAAATCATTTAAACCATGGCTAAAAGTCTCCTTTTAAGGAATATGCCACCCCCAAAATTTTTTTTTTTAATGTTACTTACCCTCATGTAGTTTATAGTGGTGACTGAGGGAAGTTTTTTTAATCTCATTTGAATAAAACATCTTATTTGAATTAAAGACCGTTTTCTTCACCAGTGAGTGATTGAGAGAGGCAGATCTTCAATTCAGATGTCAGCATTGTGGAAATTGTGTTTTCCTTGTTTATATTTTTTGCGGAGATTTCCGGAAGTTTTAACAAAAAATACATTTTACAAGTTTTTACCATTCAAATGGATATTGAACATGTGGATTATGCGACTCAAGTTACATGAGAATTTTCTTCTTTTCCTTTGGACTTTTTCACTGTTTGACACTGTATAGTGTTGGTCACCTATTCATGTTGAGTTGGAATAATTTAATATTTCATTTCTACATGAAAGCTTGACATTAAGTTGTCTCAGCCCCCACTACAGACTACACAGCATAAATTGAGTTTTAAAGGGGGAAAATAATTTTTGGATGAAGTATTAAGTTACACACACATTTTCAGATTATTCTGGCATAAATCCTCAGTTTTATTCAAAAATATATCATTTCAATGTAGTTTCTACTGGACTATGCAGAGTATGGGGTCAGCTAAAAGTGGTTAAGTATCATAAACCATTATTTTTTTTCATGCACTAGTCTTACTTCTGTATATTCCAAAAAAACTGGTAATCAGTAACATTGCTAGCATGATGCATCTTATTTAATGAGATTAGTTTGTGTTTCAGTTTGTTTCATTCTTTTTTTTGGATCTTATTTAAACAGATTGAGTATAGGAATATGTGAATGTGTGTGCGCGTTAGAATCTTAAACAGAGTAGAGGGGTTAAGTGGCAAAAGTGCCTAGGTACAGTATGCCAAAATCAATAACCTTTTTTTTATTTATTTTAATTTACAGTCTTTAAAAGTGAAGTGCATCTACTTAGTAATACAGTATAATCCTTTGAACATGATGAAATGCACATGCCCATTTAATGACACCTCAGACTTTTTTTTACAAAGTGCGTTCATTCAGGCTCTTTTGATTTACTGATCTGCTGGTGTCAGATTTGAGATTTGATTGGAGAATGTCTGTCAGTTAAATATGAAATAAGAAAGTTGAATCCGTGAAGGCCTAAAGTTGATCTGCACACAATCACAAAATGTCAAAAACAAGTAATTTTATTTGGATTGGAAAGCTAAATTTCCCCATTTTTATTGGGGTTGTCTGTTATTTAGTAGAAGCTCCATCTACCATTCTTTTCTAGACCAAGATGTGTAGTGGCCATTTTGGCAAATATAGTACAAAGGAGGGCTAGAGAAATACATAGAATATTTGTATTTTTAATGAGAAACCTTTTATAACAAGTATAACATTTAGTTTTTTATACAGTGGCATGCAAAGATTTGGGCACCCTTGCTTAAAATATCTACTACTGTGAATAGTTAAATGAGCAGAAGATGAACTGATCACCAAAAGGAATAAACACTTTTTGTACAATTGTACCATGATAAAGGGAAAGGAGCACCATGCAAAAGTTTGGGCACCCCAAGATATTTGAGGTCTCGGGTAACTTTTACCAATGTCTCGGACCTTCATTAGCTTGATATAACTATGGCTTGTTCACAGTCATCATTTTGGGACTCCAGGATGCAAATTGCCAATCTGTATAAATTCTGATTCCTTAAGCCAACCATTAGCAACCATGGACTCCTCTAAGGAGTTGCCTAGCACTCTGAAAAATAAATAATTGATGCTCACAAAGCAGGAGAAGGTAGACTGGTGTTTCTGTCACACAACTTGAAGTTTCCTCAGTAGAATTTTAGTTTTATTTATTCTGAAATCTTTGTGCAATATTGGACAGAACTTGCAGTTAGTAATTTGTTTAAAAATGTTACAGGTTTGGGTTTTTGTATCTGTGCAATATATGACAGAAGGTGTTTACAAATGCTATATTTTTTCTCTCCTTTGCAGTATTTGACAGAATGTTGGATTTTTAAGCTATAGTACAGTATGTTAGTCTTGTTCTTACTTGTATGCTGCACAAGTTCACCTTACAGCAAAACAGTTTATGTCGATCTAGACTGTAACATTCATGCCCAATAGTTTAATTATGATTAGTATTTTATTTCCTTTGGATTCATATCTATTTTTACTTTTTGAAATGGTTTACTCGTGCTGTCTGATTTCAGTAATAGTTTGACTGGTGATTTTAATGTTTTTGTGTTATGTTACTCCAGTTATAAGTAAATCAGACCAGTTTTCCTTAATTGTTCCCATTAATCTTGTTAGTAAGCGTCAAAAAATATTAATATCCTATTAACATGACCAAGCTTGATCAATAAGAGTTTCACAAATCTTTTCAAAGGATGCAAAATATCTAATTATCATTATCGTCAAAGTCCCAGAAAATATTGAGATATAATTGTTTGCCAGTATCACACACCGTTACTTGTGGCACAGAAATTTACCATTAACTGATGGTTGTAGGGGAAGCACAGATAAAATGAATTATTATTATTATTAAAAGCACAAAATAATTGAAAATGGTGGCCAAGTACATACTTTACGGTGCTTTGATCTTTGCTACCTAATTTTCAATTAGTAACTTTGACATGAACAAATATTTGAAGTTTTTTCATCCTGTGACTCATTTGAAATTAAATTTAAGAAATGTTTTACTGACTAAAATATAATTTTGCTCCTCAGAGTTCAGGTCCTACTTGGCTTGACCAGAGAGAGACTAGTAAAGCCAAAAGCTTTTTCTCCATGAACACGAATTTGTGTTTTATCTCTTGCTTATACAGCTCTCTTCAGTAGCTGGCTTAAGGGTTTATTAATTTATTATTGGCATAGTGCATCACCTGGAGGACACCCTTAAGATTATGAAACAGATAGCTACAACAGGCAGGGCTGGGAAAAAATAGGGTGGGTGTGGTATATCTTTGAACCCATAGTTTGACCAAGCAACCCAAGCAGTCTGATGGGACCATTGTCCTGAAGCTAAAAGGAGTTGGTGGTTGAGCTTTCCTTACTGTTTTTTTTTTTTTTTTTTTAATTCTACCACAAACACCAGAGCAAATACATTGTTGTAGTTAGATTGACTCTCAGTTGTAGTGTTTCTATATTTTTTTCCCAGTTATGAAACATTTGTTAAATTTTTTACCGCTCAGAATTAATATGCAATGTTCCAAGTAGATATGATAATGCTTAACATCAGTAGTCAACATATGTAGATCTTGCTTATGTTTAATCATTAGTTCAGAAGTATAAAGAATCCATAACAGATGGACCCAGTAAATGGGGGGGAGAAATGTTGCTTATGGCCGTACCTATAAAGAATAAAAATGACTTTGAGATAATGGCTAATTAATATAATTTGAAATCCACTACATTTATCGGCTGATAATCTTTATAATTTTTACAAATTACAAAAAAATAAAGGTGATGGCAATAAATAGGTGCAGAATAATAGACGTTAGGGCACAGTGTACTTCAGCAAGTGGTAATGATTTAATTCAGGCACACATTTATAAGTTTTTGGTAAAAATTATAGTTCTGTACACATTTGTCAAGAGTATTATTGATGAACGTTTTTTTTTTTTTTTTTTTTTTTTTTTTCCACTGAAACCTTGCGACTGCTGGGACAGTAAAATATTTAGCAGGTTTGTCATTCTGTTTTATATTAGGTAACACTGGAACGCTCAGAGACTGAAACAAAGCAGAGACTCAATAACCAAATTGAGAAACAAGAAAGAGAGATTGCCCAAATGAAGAAAAAATTAGAGTATGAGGTAGAACAGAAACATCTCCTAAGTAGAAATCAAGATGTAAGTTTATCCTTAATTGTTTAATGCTTAATTTAAAATTATATGTATAGTTGTCTTTTTTTTTTAAATGAGTCATAGCATAAAAATTGGTATTTCTTACAATGTCTTATGGAAATGTTTTAGAGCTTTTTTCAACAACATGCAGACAATAGGTTTGTAACTTCTAAATGAAAGGTACAGTAATCCCTCCTCCATCGCGGGGGTTGCGTTCCAGACCCCCCCCCCCCCCCGCAAAAGGTGAAAATCTGCGAAGCAGAAACCATATGTTTATATGGTTATTTTTATATTGTCATGCTTGGGTCACAGATTTGCACAGAAACACAGGAGGTTGTAATGAGACAGGAACGTTATTCAAACACTGCAAACACACATTTGTGTCTTTTTCAAAAGTTTAAACTGTGCTCCATGACAAGACAGAGATGACAGTTCTGTCTCACAATTAAAAGAATGCAAACATATCTTCCTCTTCAAAGGAGTGCGTGTCAGAGAGAGAGAGAGAGAGAAAAAAAAGCAAACAGTCAAAAATCAATAGGGCTGTTTGGCTTTTAAGTATGCGAAGCACCGCCGGACAAAGTAGCTGCAAGAAAGGGAGCAAGCATTTTTCAGCATTTTTTAGAGGAGCGTCCGTATCCTCTAGGCCAGTATGCGAACAGCCCCTCTGCTCACACCCCCTCCGTCAGAGCGAGAGAGAGGAAAGCAAACAATCAAAAATCAATACATGCTGTTTGATCTTTTAAGTATGCGAAGCACCATGCGGGAAGCATATCGCTTGCAAAGCAGCCACATGTAAGCCCAGCAAAGAAGAGAGCAATGTGAAGGTAATCTTTCAGCTTTTTTTGAGGAGCGGCCGTGTCCTCTAGGGGTGTGAACAGCCCCCGTGCTCACAATATATTTGAGGAGTTTTATTTAATACATAATACGCGCTGTGGTTGGGTAGCTTCTCAGCCATCTGCCAATAGCGTCCCTTGTATGAAATCAACTGGACAAACCAACTGAGGAAGCGTGTACCAGAAATTAAAAGACCCATTGTCCACAGAAATCCGCGAACCAGCAAAAAATCCGCGATATTCATTTAAATATACTTACATATAAAATCCGCGATAGAGTGAAGCCGCGAAAGTCAAAGCGCGATATAGCGAGGGATTACTGTACTGAAAGGATCGCAAAAGAAATCAGTCTTATGTTGTCTGTTAAGAAACTAAACCAAAACAAGTGTTCAGTCTGATATTATGTTTTAGCTACAGCTACTAGAAGAGAAGAGAAAGCTTGAAACGCAGTTAACTGTGCATGAGAAAACCAAGGAACTCTTGAAGAATGCAGAAAAGGAAATTGGTACTTTAAAGCAACAGCTGAGTAATGCAGAGAATCAGATAGCATCTCAGGCATTGCAAGGATCTGCCAGTGCAGGTATGGGTCAATGTTGTGTGTGTGTGTTGTGTGTGTGTGTGTGTGTGAATTGTTAATGTTATTTTAGGTTTGCAAGTTTCTGAAACCTTCTTATTCCAAACTTGCGTGTGGTTGTTTAGAGTATTGGCTTTGGTTAAGTGTGTGAATGCTTTATCTTGTGTATTATCATCTCGACAATTAATTTTATATAAGAAAAAAACATTTGCACAATTATAAGGTCACCGCTACCTCTCTTCTTTCTCCTTTTGTGTTGTAACTATCTGTTTGAAGACATTTTTGCGCTTTTTTTTTTCTCTGTGTGAACTGAAATATTGCCTCTTTTTGGGAATCACAACGTGTTTAGATTAATAACACTGCCATGTATTGGTTTTTAAGCTGCCTACTTTTGTAGAAGGGGGAAAAAGTTAAGTTTTTGCAGAGTGCAGTCCTTAATTAGCACTTCTGTAACTTTTTACAGAAATTCTTTATTTAAATCTGATGTAAAGTTGAGAGAAAAGGCAAAATTTGAACGTACAACCAATTGCTAATTTTTTAAAAGTTGTGTAGAAATCCTATGTATTGAATTGCCAAAAAACTGGTTAAAACCAATGTTTTCCTAGGTTTGAGATTCAGACTTCTGATTTTAAGAATAAAAAGTATAAGGGATTTTTTTATTTTTTCATTTCTTTTAAATAACTGAAGATTCAAATCCCTCAAGAATGCTTCAGTAAGGATGGGTCCAGATAGCTAATTAAGTGTTTGGATATTCAGATATTAAGACTGTTTGGTAAATTGGTGTACTGCACAGGTGGATGATCTGTAATTACAGTACATTTATTCAAACTTCATTTATACTTTTATTCCCTCTATTGAATGAGCTTTTAATTGACAGTTACCAGTACCATATGCCTTCCTGCAAGGCATTTTGAGTTCCATTCTTTGGGAATATTTTTGACATTTATAGGTGAAGCTCAGCCAAAGCTTTTGTGATTCTGATTTTGTTGTCGTGAGAAACACTCACTGGAGAGTCAAACTAGTAGAGTGTAAATAGTCATTGTTTTTACCCATTTGTTTACATTCGTATGTGTTTTTAAAGAATGAGTTTGTGTACGGCTGACTTGGTGAGAGTAAAATGCAACCATAATTGAACCTGTGCCTTTGGGCAATTTCTGTGTTTTTCAAATGCTTTGTTACTGAGTTAAGAGTAGAATAGCTATAGATCTGTAGGTGAGCTCATTTCGCTTTTGTTAGTGTTGTTAATTTCCTTTTCTCAATTCTTGAGAGACTTTAGAATCACTGAGTCCAATGCAATAGGCAAAACCTCTTCATTATCACAACTTGAAGGAACAGTGTTCAAACAGAAGTATGAACATTTCCAAACATGCGGCTCAGATTGCCATCCTTCCTTCATTGTGAATCTGAACCTTGATTTCTGGACTTTCTTTATGTCAAATCAATTGTTCCAAAATTAATAAAAGGACAAGTATTAAATAATGACATGGAAAAGTATAGATAAATGTCCTTTAAATTGTGGGGAAAAGTAATTAAATTTTCATTCTATTTTGAATCAGTATTGTAGTTACCTTAAATTTCATCATTGTGGATTTTATTTCTGAATGGCATTTTAAAGATTTTTTTTTATAATGGGACTTTTCTGAATGGCACATTTGCAATAATTCATACAACTTACTTTTGTATAGCACTCTTCAAGTATAGATTATACTAATTACTAAATACAAAATTAGTATTTATAAAGAGATTTGTTAAATACAAAAAATAAAGTAGATTGATTAACATAATTGGAGACCATCAATACCTTTCCATGAATTAAATTGATGAGCTAGAGCCAATTGAAAACCGAGGAGATCAAAATTGTAAAAGAGAAAGTCAAAGACAAAGTCTGGCACAGTCATAGTCCTGGAGATCTTGGCCAACATTACCCCCAATAATTAGCATTTGTTTTTTCTCGCCCATCCACTTAACTTGTTTCATCCATTACTTTAACTTCCTAACACAACTAATTAAGAGCAGCTTCAGAGTAAGTTAATTTTTTTTTTTTTAATGATAGTTCCCAATGGAAACGTATAGTGAAAACAGTAAAGGTCCCAGTACTGTGGCATGCGGGGCACCATATTTAACTTCTGAGTGTAATAGTGGAGTGCTTTTAGCACATTTTTGCATATACTGGAATTGATTTGATAAAAAATTAAACCAGGCATGCATAGTCCCTGTGAGCCCAATTTTAATTTTCTAAGCTGTTTCACAAAGTAGAAACGTCAGTGGTATCAAACGCTACACTTAAATTTAACATGTCATTTACAACATGGGTTAATGCTGTTTCTGTACTATGACTGGTTCCAAAGCCAGACTGGAATTTCTCAAAGCAATGTACAGGTGCTGGTCATAAAATTAGAATATCATGACAAAGTTGATTTATTTCAGTAATTCCATTCAAAAAGTGAAACTTGTATATTAGATTCATTCATTACACACAAACTGATGTATTTCAAATGTTCTTTTAATGTTGATGATTATAACTGCCGACTAATGAAAGTCCCAAATTCAGTATCTCAGAAAATTAGAATATTGTGAAAAGGTTCAATATTGAAGACACCTGGTGCCACACTCTAATCAGCTAATTAACTCAAAACACCTGCAAAAGCCTTTAAATGGTCTCTCAGTCTAGTTCTGTAGGCTACACAATCATGGGGAAGACTGCTGACTTGACAGTTGTCCAAATGACGACCATTGACACCTTGCACAAGGAGGGCAAGACACAAAAGGTCATTGCTAAAGAGGCTGGCTGTTCACAGAGCTCTGTGTCCAAGCACATTAATAGAGAGTCGAAGGGAAGGACAAGATGTGGTAGAAAAAAGTGTACAAGCAATAGGGATAACTGCACCCTGGAGAGGATTGTGAAACAAAACCCATTCAAAAATGTGTGGGAGATTCACAAAGAGTGGACTGCAGCTGGAGTCAGTGCTTCAAGAACCACCACGCACAGACGTATGCAAGACATGGGTTTCAGCTGTTGCATTCCTTGTTCAAGAGTGGCTTGACACAAGAGACTGCGTCAGTAGCGTCTCGCCTGGGCTAAAGACAAAAAGGACTGGACTGCTGCCGAGTGGTCCAAAGTTTTATGTTCTCTGATGAAAGTAAATTTTGCATTTCCTTTGGAAATCAAGGTCCCAGAGTCTGGAGGAAGAGAGGAGAGGCACAGAATCAATGTTGCGTGAGGTCCAGTGTAAAGTTTCCACAGTCAGTGATGGTTTGGGGTGCCATGTCATCTGCTGGTGTTGGTCCATTGTGTTTTCTGAGGTCCAAGGTCAACTCAGCCGTCTACCAGAGGAAGTTTTAGAGCACTTCATGCTTCCTGCTGCTGACGAACTTTATGGAGATGCAGATTTCATTTTCCAACAGGACCTGGCACCTGCACACAGTGCCAAAGCTACCAGTACCTGGTTTAAGGACCATGGTATCCCTGTTCTTGATTGGCTAGCAAACTCGCCTGACCTTAACCCCATAGAAAATCTATGCAGTATTGTGAAGAGGAAGATGCAATACGCAAGACCCAACAATTCAGAAGAGCTGAAGGCCACTATCGGAGCAACATGGGCTCTCATAACACCTGAGCAGTGCCACAGACTGATCGTCTCCATGCCATGCCGCATTGCTGCAGTAATCCAGGCCAAAGGAGCCCCAACTAAATATTGAGTGCTGTACATGCTCTTACTTTTCATGTTCATACCTTTCAGTTGGCCAACATTTCTAAAAATCATTTTTTTGCATTGATCTTAATTGATATTCTAATTTTCCGAGATACTGAATTTGGGACTTTCATTAGTTGTCAGTTATAATCATCAACATTAAAAGAAATAAACATTTGAAATACATCAGTCTGTGTGTAATGAATGAATCTAATATACAAGTTTCTCTTTTTAAATGGAATTACTGAAATAAATCAACTTTGTCATATTCTAATTTTATGACCTGCACCTGTATAAGGTGAGAATGAAGCAGAGTAGCTTTTTTTTTTGTTTTGTTTTTTTTTTTTTTCCCCCAAAACTATTTGAGAAACCGTAAATTTGAAACGGGTCTATAATTAAGCGTAAGTTGTTCTACGTCTGGCTTTAAATAATGGTCTGATAACTAACACATTTAGTGCATTGGGTACTGTGCCATAATGCTAAAAATGGATACTTGAGCGTTTTAATAGATTTTCTGGGACTAAGTCTAAGGAACAAGTAGTTCATTTCCAGTTTTGCTACAAAATCAAAATTGCTAAAATAGTGTGTACATGGACAGACGGGGTTTGCTAATATCTATCTCTCGCTCTCTTTAAACTGGCTTTAAAGGTTTTGTTTGAAAGAAGAAAGCTAGACTTTAACAATATTTCTCCTACAAATCATTTTTATTAATATTAGTCAATTTTCTATTTTTGTTTCTAGTGATTTTGTTCGTTTTTAGTGATCGTGTTCATTATATATGTGTATATAAAATATATGGGGGTGTGTATATACTTAAAGCTGTTTTTGACTTTCAGCCTTTAACTTTTTGTAATACATTTTTCTTTTAAATAGGTCGGCAAGGTGCAGAAGTGGACATTGAAGACTTGCAAACACAACTCAGACAAGCAGAGGAACAAAATAATGATCTGAAAGAGCGTCTCAAAACTGCTACAAATAATGTGGAACAATATAGGTCCATGATGCTTAGTCTAGAGGATTCTCTTAACAAAGAGAAGCAGGTACTTTGGTTTGCAGTTGTATTCTCTCTTCACCAGTGGCCGAAAAACTATGACATGTACCGAATAGTCTTTTAGCACAAACCCATTAAAGCCTTGGGTTGTGTTTAGGGCTTGATATATAATTTTGTCAAACTATTTTAGTCTTGGTTCACAAAAATGAAAAGCATTGCTCTCCAAAAATGTTTCTTAGGTGACAGAAGAAGCTAGAACTGTTATTGAAACACGTTTGAAAGAATCTCATGACTATCAAGTGCAGCTGGAGGAAAAACTTGTTGAAGCTGAGAAGGAAAAACAAGAGCTTCAAGAAGACAAGCGAAAAGAAATTGAAAATTTAGAACAACAGGTAATTAAAAGAAGTCATTTAATATCTGTTGAATTTATTTATGAAAAAGCATTCAAATATTGATTAAAACTGCTTAGTTCCCAGAGATTTAATTTATTAAAAATCAGTTTCTTTGCAGCCCCAAATTTTTCCACCACTTGCTTAGCACACTTTGAAAAGTATTTCCACAATTTTGTTATCCTGAGTCCATATTGAGTAAGATCCAGTAACACATTAATGCTTTAATATGGCAGATCCTTTGTTTAAAACATTCAAACTATATCACCCTGTGTTGCAAATGGTTCAATATACTGTTTGTGCAAAGAACAAGTGGTGAAACACAAAACCATGCTGACACTACTGTTAATTGTTATCCTTGTATTTTTATTGAAGGCAAAGTAGGTGAAATAATGACATTACTGTAGTAATAATAATACTGCTTTGAATATGAAAATATAAAAGTGTTGTTTACATATTACAAATGCAATCATGTCGTCAATTTTGTTACCAGTTTGAGGTATTCGAAACACATTGAGATTTTCTTTTCTTAGTATGATGGATTTTATTTTGGCAGAGGAGCCTTTATACAATAAAGATTAAGATTGTGGCTGTCTGATGCCTATATATATATATATATATATATATATATATATATATATATATATATATATAATATGATTATGGCTGTGATCTTTTGGAATTACTGAATAGGCCTCTTTATTTGGCAATAACTGTCCATTTTTGCGTATCTACTGTTCAGGGAAGGTACATAGGGCTGCAACTAATGATTATTTTGGTAGTCGACTAATCATTCAATTTTTCGATTAGTCATGATTATTTGATGCCTGGGACCTGTGGTTGCACATCCTGTTCTGGGCTCCAGTTCATGTCTTACCTCATCTGCTTATGTCTGTCAACCTGTGAATGTCACCCTGATGTCTCTGCGTTAACACAATTAAAATTAATAATAATCAAATTAAAATAACCACGTTCAAATAAATTGAATGATTAGTTGACTACCAAAATAATCATTAGTTGCAGCTCTAGTTTTTATATTTGTGTGAACATAACAATAAAGAAATACATTAAAGACTACATTCACTTTAGTTTGTATTGTTTAAACAAAAAAGTGCATTTAATTTAACCAAAAAATACATCGTTAAAACTGAAACGTTTTTCATATTTTAGTAATAAATGACAAAATGTAGACAAACTATATAATGTGTAAAGCCTGAAGTGCAAAGATCAAATAAACACTTCCACAAAAGGTTCAAGGATGATACAATAGCTTCCATGGTGCAGCGGTAGGAATTGCTGACTTATAATCAAGAGTACCCCGGTTTGATCCTGACTGCCTCGTATATTTACCGTTTTGAGTAGAGAGCTGCTCTTATATTGTTAATATTATACAATAAACACATACATTTGATTTGTGTTTGTAACAGCCACTGTATTAAATGTATAGTACTTGTAAAAGTTACCTTTTTTTTTTTTCACTTTTATTCTCTGTCCCGATCACGATACATACTACCACCCCCCCCCCCAGGGATCTGACGCTGTTACTTTTTATCTGAAACTGGGAATAACTGTAGATGTGAGTGTTTTGAGACAATCGAACTGGAAATTCTCTGATCTGGATAGATAAAAGCTGACACACACACGCTGGCAAATCTGCCTTATTCATATCTCATTGTCACTTGATTTTTTTATTTATTTATTTATTTATTTATTCAATTTTATTGAGTGTTCCTGCTTATGCTGAATTAGTATGCGCCTTAAGGCCCGTGATGTCAAAGCCGCACTGACAAAAAAACAGAGACATAGGTATACATGATATTTGGAATTATTCATTTTATGACCTATATAGTACATTTCAGAAAACATTGTGGCACGGATGCAACATTATTCATTCGCGTACCTTCTTGCGGTTGTAATCAGTGACCACGTGTTTTTTACCCCCGATTTTGCCCAGTCTGCACAGGACATGCAGAGAAAAGAATGTTCCTCTGCAAGGTGAGCCACGAACGCTCTTCTTTTCTCAGTGGACAGTACATGTGCGTTGATCGCCGCCAGGTCAAGCTTGTTATAGCACAAGCAACCGGCCACCTGCATGCTGCTGCTAGCACTGAATAAGCTCACGCCTTCTGGTGTCAGCGCGCAGCACCTGGGGGGGGTAAAAAAAAAAAAAATACGTGACATTTTGAAGAAATCATTGTATGACCTGAATAGTACCAATCAGAAAACATCGCACTAATGCAATATTATTTGAAATTATTTATATATTGAATTATTTAGCTTTTTTCACTTTTATTTTCTCAGTCTTGTTCACGCTCTCCCTCCCCTCCTGATCTGACCCTAACTAACAGCGCCAGTGTAAATTCTCAAGAGACTGCGGCATCACATCTCCAGGATGCTTTTGTTTCAGATGCTCATGCATTGCGATGGTGCTGCCGTAAAAAGCAAGCTCCGCTTTGCATAATCTGCATTCAACTTTTTTTTTTCTTTTTCGGTGAAGTGCTCCCACACTTTAGAAAGTTTCTGTCAATTTTTTTCCCATCTCCTTCCCCCTCTTCTATCTGACTCGCCATTGCAACCATGTTTATTTTACTCTATATTCTTCTTTTCCTCAGAAGTCAGTCTTGACAAACAATAACAAACGATACTGCCCCCAGACGTTCATGTAGTGCATTGCAGTTACAAAAACCAATGTGGTTCTTTGTGACTGGAGCGTCTATTGAAGGTTGTGTTTATGACGTGTCGACAAAAAATCCGCGTTGCCGATTACATTGACTAATCGTTGCAGCCCTATTCTTAACCTTTTATGGTCTTGCAACCCAGTTTTGCCTGTTTTTAAGTTTATTGACGCACAAGCGTGTTTGTCCCTTGTGGTGTAATGAGCACTGATACCTGTGCAAATGAATTTCCGGCACCTAATGAAAAGAGTGCAGATATTAGGTTGAATGGCATCTTGCTGAAAAGCACACTAATGTTAGACCGTTAAGCGTGGGTGAGACAAGTGCAGATATAAATGGGGATAAGTGTCACATAGCTCTGTTAGTTGCTTAGGGGACCCACTTGCACACCCAATGATGCCAACCCACCATCCACAGTAGTAAAGAAACACTGCTGTAGATTGCTTGTGAGCAATGCAGATTTTTAATCTTTGTAGCCTTAATTGGATTTTGTGGAATTATCCAAAGAAATGTTTCTTTGTGCACATTAAATAACTTTTCATAAATAAGGTATGTTTTCAAAGCTTTAATTTTAAATGAAGTTTAAAGTATTTTTTTATACATTTTCCTTACAGTTCTGACACATTTCCAGCAATTTTAAGTCAGTCTTCATTTACATAATTGGAGGTAAAGATTCATTCCAACGACTCTGACTTGCTCTTAGAGTCAAACAGGACAGTCTGTGTGCATGTGTGTGAAAGAGATGGAGCAGACAACCAAAGAGTACCATACCATTTTTATTTGTTAAGCGCTTAAAAACCCAGCATTACAACTGACTGAAGCACTGTACAGTTAAAACAAGCAAGACTAAAAGCAAAATATTAAAAACAAACATTAAGAGAGAATTAAAACAGAGACACTAAAAACAGGTCAGGGGACCCAATAAAACAGAGAAATAGCAAAAAGCAAGTGGAAATAAGACAGGTTAAGAATTAAAAGCCAATGTGAAGAAGTGCGTTTTTAGGTGTGATTTGAATGTGGCGACTGAAGCGGCTTGCCTAACCACTAAAGGTAAGGAGTTCCAGAGCCTAGGTGCACAGACGGAAAAAGCCCTTTCACCACGAACTTTAAAACGTGCCTTCGGAACGGTTAGGAGCAGCTGATCTGCGGATCTAAGAACACGAGGGAGATTGTGACGATGGAGCAAGACACTCAAATAGGCAGGGGCTAGACCATTTAGTGCCTTATAGGTTAAGAGGAGTATCTTAAAATCAATTCTGAATCTAACCGGCAGCCAGTGTAGGGTTTTTAAAATCGGTGTAATGTGTTGGCTTCTGCTGCTTCCAGTTAAAAGCCTTGTAGCCGCATTTTGAACCAATTGGAGTCTAGAAAGAGTGGCTTTACTAATACCATATAGGCAGGAATTAGAATAGTCGAGCCGGGACGTAATGAATGCATGGATTACTGATTCCAGGAGGTGGTAAGACAGAATTGGTTTGAGTTTGGCAATTCGCCTGAGATGGAAAAAGCAGGATTTTACTGTGCTGTTGACTTGAGCATCCATTTTCAGGACCATATCCATTTTGATTCCAAGATTGGAAACCGACGAAGTTACTGGAATGGGAAGAAAGTCGAGGCCAAGGGGTAGGGTCTGTTTGCGGTCAGGACTAAAAACAATGACCTCAGTTTTTGAATCATTCAGGTGAATGACAGTGCATACCAATGTATAAATTTTATGTCCGTTTGAGGTTTAAAAGAAAAGAAAAAAAAAAAAGCAACACTTCATCCCCAGCGGGGAATCGAACTCAGGTCTGTGAGGCAAGGAAAAGCTGCTCTGCGCAAAGAGGCAAATCTTAGCGCGCTACGCCACAGAAGCTGTTGAATCATTCTTGAAGCTTTTGTGAAAGTGTTTATTTGATCTTTGGAACTCGGGCTTTATATATTCTATAGTTTATGCCTACTACATTTTGTAACATTTATTACTAAAATATGAAAAAGTTTGTGTTTTAACAATGTGTTTACACAGATTACTTTAGAATAATGATCTCTTATTTCCACTGTAAAACTCCACTTCACTCCCACATAATCAATCAAGGCGTGAGCTGGGAAAACTTCGCTCACATTCTAAGTCGGTGGGGGATGGAATAGCCGGCTGCTGGCAGCTTGTCTTATATCAGCACATTTAGAGGACAAAGAATGCTGGTGGAGAGGTGTGAACGGATTTAAGAAGCGATTTAAGGTGGGCCGGATATACGAGTTTTTTCGTAGGCTCTGGTAATTCTAGTGTTAAACAGAACAGGCGAGTGATCAGAAAAACTGGGAGGCAGAATGTCCAAGTCACTGATTCTGAGACCGCGAGAAAGAACCAGGTCCAGTGTGTGAGCCTGTCCATGTGTTGGTCCATTCACTAGTTGAGAAAAACCAAAGGAGTCAATGTCCAGAAAGTCTTTTGCTAGAGGTTTAACGGGACAGCAAACATGGATATTAAAATCACCCAAACAAAGGAAACGATCATATCTGCAGGTAATATCAGCCAAAAAAGCTGCAAATTCGTCTAAAAAGTCCTTATTATATTTTGGGGGGCGATAGATGAGTGTGCACAGCAGCGGTGGAGAACAGACAAGTTCAAACATACTGAGCTCAAAGGTTGAAGGGGAAAATGAAAGCGGAAGGGAAGGGCGGTTGCAGATAAAATCAGATTTAAATAAGGTCAATAAGCCCCCGCCGCGGCGCTGCGCTCTCGGCGTGTTGATAAAGGAACATCCTAGGGGCAAAACTTCAGTGAGTGAGAGCATCTCGCCCGGTAAAATCCAGGTTTCAGCAGTACATAAAAAATCCAGGCCATTGGAAAGAAAAAAGTCTTTCATGATGAAAGTTTTGTTCACGACCGATCTGGCATTTATCAGCGCAAAACGAACCGGCTGGGACGACGTTAACAAAGACGCACCAGCCGTGGCAGCTGACATTGTCGTGTTGCGGCGTAAGTTGTTAAAGTTCACCCCCCGGCAGCGGTGACGGAGCGAGGCAGGGAGGTGTACCGGAGCATCCGAGGGCAAAGGCATTCCGGGAGCATTGACTCATGTTGGGAGCCAGGAGAGCTGTTCCTAGAGAGGATCCGGAGCCAAGCCCTGGTGCCTCCACGCTTCCCCCGGCGGCGGCGTTTCCATCGGCGACCGGCCAAGCCGTGGACAGTGATGAGGAAGGCTGGGACTTCCTCAAACAGTCGGCCAAAGGTTTGACTGAACTCCAGAGTCAAATGTCGAGAAACCCCCGCACTCGTTCGAAGAGCCGGAAGGGTGAAGCGATCATAACGAATCATCGAGTCAGGAAGAGCATCACAGGAGCAAGTAAGCCGAGAAAAAAGCAGAACTAACGAGAAACAAAAAAGCCAGAGCGGCTGACGGCGTGCCTCAACAGTCGGCGCCATCTTGGAAGTTTCAAGAGTGTTCATCAGAAATTATGAAGCATATGATACATTATTGCAGAATAAAGAAAACCAGTGGTTTGGATCTCAGACAGAAGAGAGGTTTGTCAATTTGAGGACACCTGATATATAGCTTATTGCTGATAGTAGCCACTAGAAATCAGAAAATCAGATTTTAATCAACTTCAATTCACATAAACCCAGACTCTGGCCTATGTTGACTGTACTGTATTTCAAACAGGTTACAATCTTGGATGGAGTCACAAAGTGGACCTTAAGGCAACACCTGAAAACATGAAACACATTGAGAAAATAAGTGGTGTACAACCATAATTCCAAAAAAGTTGGGTAACATGTAGATAAAAACAGAATGCAATGATTTGCAAATCTCATAAATCAATATTTTTTTCACAGTGGAACATAGAAAACATATCAAATGTTGAAAGTGAGATTTTACTATTTCATGAAAAATATTAGCTCAAAGAATAAGGTAATTTTGAATTTGTTGGCAGCAACATGTCTCAAAAAAAGTTGGGTCAAGGCCATGTTTTCCACTATATAGCATCCCCTCTTTTAACAGTCCTAAATGTCTGGGAACTGAGGAGACCATTTGCTGGACTTTTGGGAGAGGACTGTTGTCTGATATAGAATTTTAGCTGCTCAACAGTCCTGGGTTGTCTGTCATATTTTTCATTTCATGTTGCGCCAAATGTTTTTAATTGGTGAAAGATCTGGACTGCAGGCAGGCCAGTTCAGTACCCGGAATCCATGCTGTTGTAATAGATGCAGTATGTGGTATAGCATGTCTTGCTGAAATATGCAAGACCTTCCCTAAAAAAGACATCTGGACGGTAGCATATGTTGCTCTAAAACCTGTATATACCGTTTAGTCTTGATGGTACCTTTCCAGATGAGCATGCTGCCAATTGCATAGGCACTAAGCTACACCAATATCATCAGAGATGCAGACTTTTGAACTGAGTTGATAACAAGCCGTATTGTCCCTTCTCCTCTTTAGTCCAGGAGATGTGGCATCAGTGTTTTCCAACAACAATTTCAAATTTCGATTTGTCTGACCACAGAACAGTTTTCCACTTTGCCTCGGTCCATTTTAAACAAGCCCAGAGAAGATAGTGGCGTTTCTGGATCATGTTCACATATGGCTTCTTTGCATGATGGAGCTTTATGCTGTATTTGTGGAATCGCACAGCGAACTGTGTTCACAGATGGTGATTTTAGGTAGTGTTCCTGAGCCCATGCAGTGACTTCTATAACAGAACCAGGCCTGTTTTTAATGCAGTGTTGCCTGAGGGTCTAAAGATCATGGCCATCCAATATTGATTTTTGGTCTTGTCCCTCACACACAGATTTCTTCAGGTTCTTTGAATCTTTTGATATTATGTACTGTAGGTAATGAGAGATTCAAAGTCTTCACAATTTTACGTTGCGGATCATTATTCTGAAATTGTTCCACAATTTGTTTTTTGCAGATTGGTGAACTTCTGCCCTTCTTTACTTCTGAGAGACCCTGTCTCTCTGAGATGCTCTTTTTTTATTCCCAGTCATGTTAATGACCTGTTGCCAGTTAACCTAATTAGCTGAAAAATGTTCCTCCAGCTGTTTCATTTTAGTACCACATACTTTTCCAGCCTTTAGTTGCCCTGTCTCAACTTTTTTGAGATGTGTTGTTGCCATCAAATTGAAAATGAGCTCATTTTTTTCATAAAATGTCTCAATATCAACATATGATAGTTTTTTTTTACAGTGTCCCCAATTGGGATTGGTGGTGTATTTACTCGTGCTTTGATCATAAATGCCTAAGAGGCTCAGTTTCACTTTAAAGCTGAAGTTGCTTATCCGCAGATGGAGAGGGTGATGTGCTGGGTGTGATAGTAAATGCAAGAAATGGTTTACTGTTCATTGTGATTTTCAGTATTCGATTGCTGTCAAATAAGAGGGATAAACTATCTACTCTTATATTGGGTCATAGGACATACAAGTACAGGAGCATTTTGTGAGTTGGAGAACTAGCATAAAAGTGATATACTTGATGCTGTTTTAATGCTGGATGGATTTCATGTTACTGAGCAGACTTGGACACAGTGCAGCGTGGAAAAAAAGACAGAAGGGGAGAGTGCTCATCTGTGTAAGTGTGGAATGGTTTAAAATGGAGCATACTGCAGTTAAAACTACAGATTGTAATTCAGACATTGGAATTCTGCCTGTCAAAATTTGGCCATGTTGTTTGCCGAGGATTATAAGCTACATCATCCTTAATGTTTATATTTCTTCTTCTGCAAATGGAGACTCTGCAATGGGAAGGATTGACTCTTTCACTAATACAACTACTGGCATCTTTGGACAGATCTCCCCACACCCTGATTCATCTTATTCCCAATGAGAGACTGAGAAATTCTGTGCAAGTCACATGAGAATGATATTGAGGGTCTTAACCTCTGCATCACAGACTTTTAATTTTTGTGGTACTTTCAAAGACTGTGCATTGCTGTCTAAATAAGGCATAGATTACTAAGGACTAAAAGATCTAAATAAGAACATCCAAATCCAATGACGAAGCACTGAAGGACACACAGTGAATGCTAAAGAAAAAACCTAAGTGAAGGAGTTGAAGCTTACAAAGATAAAGTAGAAAACACTCACTCAGAATAACATGAAGGATGTCTGGAAAGGATTGGGCATAATTACATGGACTCGTGCATTCCAGGGCTTGGGTGCTAGAAGGAAATGTGGACAAAGCTAACACCCTAAACCAATTTTTAATTGACTTTACCTCTCACTGCCACTTTCTTTCAATGACTTGTCTTCCCACACCATCCCTGTTACATCATCAACTTCTACCGTGTCAACTGGAATGTCCACTGACAAGTCCACCTCTGACCATTGGTTTTGGCTGTCAGTAACAAGACCAACACATAGGAAAAGCCGTGGAACCAGATGGTGTCTTCCCTCGATTACTAGAGGCCTGTACTGACCATCTTTGTGGTATTCTTTGTCATTTGTTCAGTCTGTCCTTAAAACACCATCAAGTGCAGCTTCTCTGGAAAATACTGTGCATTGTTCCTGTTTGAAAGTAGGTAGGTACCTCTTCACCTAATGCCTACTTAAAGTGGCACTTATATCTCCATCATGAAGACCTTTTGTGAGGCTGGTTCTGGACACACTGCAGTATGACTGTCAGGCAAAGATTGGAGAGAAGTATGCAGTTAAATTCCACAAGCCTTATTATCACCTGGATAAAGCTGGCAGTACTGTGAGGATTGTTATTGGTTTCTCTAGTGCCTTCAGTACCATCCAGCCAATTATTTAAGGTGTATGCTCGGAAATATCAAGGTGGATGAGCCTAAGGTACCCCAGACTATCTGTCAGACAGTCCAGTTTGTGAGGCTCAAGGACCGTGTTTCTGATATGAATTTCCGCAACACTGGAGCACCACAAGGAATAGTTCTGTCTCCATTTCTCTTTACTCTGTAGGTTTTAGACTATAAATATAACACAAGGTTATGTCTCTTGCAAAAATTTTCAGATGATTCTGCACTAATGTGGTGTACTGACGAGGATTAAGACAGAGTAGAGTACAAGAGGAGTTAGGTGGAAAGTCGGCATCTAAACATCAGCAAAGCCGAGGAACTGGTTGAGTTTTTCACCAAAGAGACACTGTCTGGTCACTTTTCAGGGTGTGGATGTAGAGGTGGTGCACTCCCACAAGTTCTTGGTGGTCCACATCAGTGGCCTCATGTATAAATGGTGCGTACGCACAGAAATGTTACGTACAAATGTTTCCACACTTAAATCGCGATGTATAAAACCTAAACTTGGCGTAAAGCCACGCACATTTCCACGGTAACTCATACCTTGGCGTACGCAATTTATCCGCCTGGTTTTGCAGACTGGCGGCACCCAGCGTCAAAGCAGTGCTACTGTTCCTGTGTGATCACCCTTTCTTTCTTAGATCCACATTCCTGGCGCGGCTTTATAAATACACTGAAATTAACTGCATATTGTTTATTAGTGTAATGCATCTGATTGTAATTAACCTGTAGCAATATAATGGTCCAGGGAATAGCCATAGTATTCCAAATACCATAACTGCTTTAGCGTTGTAACTCTCACTGCATCTTCTTCTTTCAGCGGCTCCCGTTAAGGGTTGTAACACCAGATCATCTTTTTCCATATTACTCTCACTGCACCACTCGGAGTATATATATCACTGTATCTGAGTGGGAAATCACAGAAGCAGCTGATCAGAAAGAGAATTATCGGTACACAGCATGAAGCAGACGCTGCCTGAGCCACGGCAAAACGCTTTAGAGACTTCCCTGTACGGACTTCGCAGTTTAGAAACAGTTTCGTCCCAAGAACTATAAACGCACTCAATCAGTCCATCAAGTGCTCCTTGTAGAACTGTTTGTACTTATAGGTACAATCACCTCACTGTAAACTTGGGATACAGTTATAATATTGCACAACCTGTGCCACTTTATAAAGTGCGTATTTACATATGATGACGGTATTCATTTTTAAGATGAAATGCAGCAAAATATGTTGATTATATTATACAGATAAAACTTTAACTTCATTTAAATAATCTGTATTGTTAATAATTAAACATGTGGGGACACGGTTCTGCAGCGCTACCTAGTTCAGTAATTGTTCCTGCATTGCATTGTATTCTTGCTGGTGCTGACGCGACACTGGAAAGATAGACGGATATAATAATTAAACACGTACTACGAAGATATTTCAATGTTCCTTAAAAGTTTTGAAGAATCGGCGTTCTAAGCTTACAGATGGCTTCACATCTAGTACATAGCTGATTATGTGGTGATTGGATTTTTGGAGAAAGAAAAGTAAGGACAGGAATTGGAGGTTAGTACGTTTGAAAGAGACAGTACTGCTGTGATAAATTATTTCATTGAAGGTCGTGCATGGAGCAACAAGCCTCTTGCGTGACACATGAACAAGCACTGCTCCACAGTGTTCCCATGTTTAATAACATGCTTTCATTCCTATCATCATGAAACAGATATCACGTATACATCTCAGTATTTAAATTATTCAGAGAGCTGTAATTTCACGAATGTAATGGATTATGTGTCCTGTCGGAGAAAGAGAAAGCCCGTTTAAAAAGCAGGCAGTGATTCACACACACAGAGCACATAGAAGATCAAATACAGAACAAAGCATTTAACATGCCACTTTAGTTACAATGGGATTTGAGAAACTAGTAAATTAAACGATTTTAAGATGAAGTTTATGATGTTCTACTTTAATGGCAAAATAAACTACGTGATTAAAGTGGAAATTTCGAGATTAAAGTTGACATTTCGTGCTTTTTTCCCCACTGTGTGCCTTTTTTTTTTCTGTACCCTTTCATATGACACTCAGACGGTGGGCTACGACTCGCCTTTTCATGGCGACTTTGATATGTGATTTCTTTTTTATTTTGGGCACTGTGCGACTTTGTGAACTTGAGCCTTCGAGTTTCTCCGACACTCTGTCACTCGATCAACTTCCTTTTGTTGATTATACCACTGTTTAAACCAACAAGTAGTACGTTTTTCCTTTGCCTTCACTTGGTATTCGCTGAAATTCTTATATTTTCTCCCGTGCTTTTCCCATTGTCTTTTCTCAGAAGGCTATTTATATCGATTTGCATATTCAAAGAGGCGTAATTCTGGGAGGAGTTGGGGCAGGACAGAAGGCGCGTGCACGTGCGTTACTTTTCACGCTGATCGGGATTTATGTAGTGGAAGAACGTGAAAGTTTGCGTGCGCACAGATTCCTGCATCTGGATTTTTCTGTGCGTACGCACATTCCCGCTTTTGTGCTTACTCCATGTTATAGTGTGAGTTCTACGCATGCCGTTATACATGAGGCCCCAGGTTCTTTTTTTCTTAGGGGACTGTTTTCATTTTAATGTAGGCAACTACATCCTTCACATGTTCTGCAACTCTATGATGGCCAGTGTGATTTTTTGCGGGTTGGTAATATCCGTTCAAGGGAGGCCCACCGAATCAAAAAGCTAATTAATTAATCAGGCTTCATTATAGAACACACTCTAAACCCCCTGCAGGTAGTAGCAAAGGAGAGAATTAAAAGAAAAACTCATCATTATGAACAATTGTACAAATCCTCACTGATGCACTAACACGGAGTACTTTCAGCCAATGAATCTTTCAGCAAAATTGTGTCACAGTATTAAATGTGTTTTTTTTTTTTTTTTTTTTTAATAATCACTTGCAATATGCCTGTGTAATGCCTCACTGTGGTTGTGCATGTAACAAATGTATTCATTTAGTTTCTGGTTATTAACTAATAAAATATACACTACTTAAACCATCCATCCATCCATTTTCCAACCCGCTGAATCCAAACACAGGGTCACGGGGGTCTGCTGGGGCCATTCCCAGCCAACACAGGGCACCCGCACAGGCAGGAACCAATCCCGGGCAGGGTGCCAACCCACTGCAGGACACACACAAACACACCCACACACCAAGCACACACTAGGGCCAATTTAGAATCGCCAATCCACCTAACTAGCATGTCTTTGGACTGTGGGAGGAAACCCATGCAGACATGGGGAGAACATGCGAACTCCACACAGGGAGGACCCGGGTAGCAAATCCAGGTCTCCCAACTGTGAGGCAGCAGCGCTACCCACTGTGCCACTACTTAAACCAATACTAAAAATTTCAAACATTATCTTGTCATAAGCCTGTGAATTACTGAATAAAAAACTAATTGAGGATATTTTCATTTGTACAACTGTTTAGAGCTGCTTTTGTAACAGCACATTTTTCATGTCAGGTTTATCAAGAAATTACTTTGTCAGGTTTGTTACATTTGCTTTTGTGAAATTGCCCCAATGTATGGAGTAGACCTTAGTTAATAACTCATAAGAAGACTAATTTTTAATAGATGGGTCGAATGAACTAAAATTTCAAATGTCAAACTCCTGATGGTTTAATTTTTTAGTTAATAACTCATAAGAAGACTAATTTTTAATAGATGGGTCGAATGAACTAAAATTTCAAATGTCAAACTCCTGATGGTTTAATTTTTCAAATCTTCATGTTCTGGATTTTTGACTAAGAATAATTGAACAGATGCATGATTAAAATTCTTGTTTTCTTTGATTCTAGCAAAATATTTAATGCAATCAAATTACATTGTAATAAATGTCTTTTTACAGGTGTCTGAACTTAAGAAAAATTTAACAAGTATTCAGGCAGAACTTCAGGAAGCCCTTCAACGGGCAGCAATAGCTGCATCTCACGAGCAGAAGGCCTTACAGGATAGCCAGCAACAAGTGAGTAATGATGTGAAAGAACTTAACGTTCATTATGAAAAGCTGTTTGGTGGTTTTAAGTAACGTGTTTTTTGAAAGCTGTTTTCAAGTGGCTTGAGATATTGGGTATTCAGTAAACCCAAGTTTTATTTACTAGTAATAAAGCTTGCATTTTACAAGCTGTTTTGTTAGAAAACCGATGACATACTCATAAACTGGAGTGAAGATTTTAAACTGCCAGATAAAAGATCTTCTTGCAAGAGCAAATCAGATGTGTGAACAAGTAATAGCGATGCAAGAAAGGCGGCCCTAATTCTTTGTAAACCAATATTATATTGGAGTGACCATTGGAATAATCCAGAGCAACCAGAGGAAACCAATAGGAACATAGGGAGAACTTTAAAACTCCACACCCAGGACTTGAATCCCAGTGACTTTATTTTGAGGCAGTAGCACTACCACTGTGCCGCCATTCCATCCAGCAAAAAAATTTCTGAATGAAAATCAAACCAACATATTACCATAGTATTCATTGTGGTGTTGTGGTTAGCATTGTCCTTTGCACCTTGTTATATGATAATAATAAAAAAAAGCATTCATTATAAGCCTCCTTCAAATTGAGATCAGTAGCAAAATGTTAGCAGTTGTTTTTCTTAGAAATGTAACTGTGGACTTGGTCCTGTCACTGTCCAAAGACAAGAAGATATGTCCAGCTCTCATCACATCTAGAAGAGATGCTTTCTTTACCAAAGCATCCCCTTGACTGAGAACTGATTTTATAAAAAAGCAAAAAGCCAAACACCTCTAAATGCAAGAATACACACAGCCATAGGGCCTGAGCCATAGTGCACAAGGGGGGCTAGATTTGGTTTATAGAACTATGTTGTATTTAACGTAACTCTTGGAGTTAATCTTTAAGGAGTTAATACTAGTGACCACCTGCATAGCATTATGTGCTTTGCCTGGACTCTTCTGAAAATAGATAATAAAAAGATAACTATGTAATACTAACCAACCCGCGGCGTAGCATACGCTGCATAATTTATTGATGGGTGAACACATCCTGAAAGACACAGTTGTCCAAATGGGGTGGGTTTGAGGATACGACTGTGTGTGAATGAAAAAATGGAACTCCTGGAGAGAGCAACATACAGTTGTCCGTGACTGAAAACTGGTTGTGGCAGATACAGGCATATCATTTTGAAAGTTTGGCCCTGTGCCTTATTAATTGTCATTGCAAAGGCCAATCTAACAGGAAATTGTCTGCGTGTAAAAATAAAAGGCAAATTTGAATCTGATGGGGTCAGGGATATCCGGGGAATAAGGACAGTTTGTGAGGTAGGAGCTGCGATAGTTTTACACTCCAGTACATTGCAGTGAATACAGGTAACAGTTAGTCTAGTGCCATTAGAGAGACTGCTTGCTGGCATGAGGTTTCTGAAAGCATGACAACTGAACCTATTTTAATTTTGAGTTTATGCGGAGGCATGCCAGTGGGAGTAAGACTGTTAAGAAATTCTTTGGGGAATGAAATTTGATCTGCGGGATCGTCTGTGACGATGGAGTCAACGCTGGTGAAAGTTACTTCGTCGGTAGGGATAAGTTTCAGTACTTGTTCATTAAGGTGTACTGAGTTGTTCTGGAGTCACAGTTGAGAAGTTGATGTCGCTAAATGCAGTTCTCATGGCAAGCCTGTAAGCATAAAATTGGAGCTATGTGACTCGTGTTCTTTTCGCGGTTCGCTTTTCCTCAACATGGGTCAAATTATATGTGCCAGCCTGCATCTCCGTAAGCAGTGGATAAACCATGGTGTCACAGTTCATATTGAGTACAGAGATACGCTTGCAAGCATCTCCCCTTGGGTATACAGTGCATCCAGAAAGTATTCACAGCGCATCACTTTTTCCACATTTTGTTATTTTACAGCCTTATTCCAAAATGGATTAAACTAATTTTTTCCTCAGAATTCTACACACAACACCTCATAATGACAATGTGAAAAAGGTTTACTTGAGGTTTTTGCAAATTTATTAAAAACAAAAAAAACTGAGAAATCACATGTACATAAGTATTCACAGCCTTTGCTCAATACTTTGTTGATGCACCTTTGGCAGCAATTACAGCCTCAAGTCTTTTTGAATATGATGCCACAAGCTTGACACACCTATCCTTGGCCAGTTTCGCCCATTCCTCTTTGCAGCACCTCTCAAGCTCCATCAGGTTGGATAGGAAGCGTCGGTGCACAGCCGTTTTAAGATCTCTCCAGAGATGTTCAATCGGATTCAAGTCTGGGCTCTGGCTGGGCCACTCAAGGACATTCACAGAGTTGTCCTGAAGCCACTCCTTTGATATCTTGGCTGTGTGCTTAGGGTCGTTGTCCTGCTGAAAGATGAGCCGTCGCCCCAGTCTGAGGTCAAGTGCGCTCTGGAGCAGGTTTTCATCCAGGATGTCTCTGTACATTGCTGCAGTCATCTTTCCCTTTATCCTGACTAGTCTCCCAGTCCCTGCCACTGAAAAACATCCCCACAGCATGATGCTGCCACCACCATGCTTCACTGTAGGGATGGTATTGGTCTGGTGATGAGCAGTGCCTGGTTTCCTCCAAACATGACGCCTGGCATTCACACCAAAGAGTTCAATCTTTGTCTAATCAGACCAGAGAATTTTCTTTCTCGTGGTCTGAGAGTCCTTCAGGTGCCTTTTGGCAAACTCCAGGTGGGCTGCCATGTGCCTTTTACTAAGGAGTGGCTTCCTTCTGGCCACTCTACCATACAGGCCTGATTGGTGGATTGCTGCAGAGATGGTTGTCCTTCTGGAAGGTTCTCCTCTTTCCACAGAGGACCTCTGGAGCTCTGACAGAGTGACCACCGGGTTCTTGGTCACCTCCCTGACTAAGGCCCTTCTCCCCTGATCGCTCAGTTTAGATGGCCAGCCAGCTCTAGGAAGAGTCCTTGTGGTTTCGAACTTCTTCCACTTACGGATGATGGAGCCCACTGTGCTCATTGGGACCTTCAAAGCAGCAGAAATGTTTCTGTAACCTTCCCCAGATTTGTGCCTCGAGACAATCCTGTCTCGGAGGTCTACAGACAATTCCTTTGACTTAATGCTTGGTTTATGCTCTGACATGAACTGTCAACTGTGGGACCTTATATAGACAGGTGTGTACCTTTCCAAATCATCTCCAATCAACTGAATTTACCACAGGTGGACTCCAGTGAAGCTGCAGAAACATCTCAAGGATGATCAGGGGAAACAGTATGCACCTGAGCTCAATTTTGAGCTTCATGGCAAAGGCTGTGAATACTTATGTATTATGTTGTGTGTAGAATTCTGAGGGAAAAAAAATGAATCCATTTTGGAATAAGGCTGTAACATAACAAAATGTGGAAAAAGTTATGCGCTGTGAATACTTTCCGGATGCACTGTATGCAAATGTCGCGTTGTGCAGGAGGTTCCCCGTCTTCACCTACAAAGATAGCAGCAACATCAGTTTGACAGGACGGGGCGTTATACCTTCTCATATCCAGAGTTGGGTGTTCCATGAATATCATTCGTACAGCAGCAACAGGGTTACTGTGAGTGATAATGTCATGCATTTGCATGTAAGAGTTAGCGAAGGGATTAACCTGTCGTAGCATTTTGTCTAGTTGCAGCAACAAAATCTCACTGCAAGCGCTGTTACCTGATGCAGTAATTTGTATAACATTGAAAGAAGAGTTGTTTCCATGAAATACATGTGAAGCGGTGGCCATGTTAGGAAAATGAACAGTCAACGTGACTCAAAGGTGCATGTGGACTGTACACAGACGAAAGCGACTCAGGTGAGGAGTTGGGGGCGGGCACATGTGCAGGCAGTGCGCATGTCTCAAGAGCAAGGGTGGACGCGGGAGAAAGCGACTCAGGAGGAGGGTTAGAGTTAGCAGGCAGGGCTCTGTCGTGCGTACCCCATGCATGATGCAGGAGGAGGGTTAGAGTCGTTGGGCGGGGCTCTGTCTTGCGTGCGTGCGTATCCCATGGTCGGGCGACTTGGTGGATTATATATAGAAAAGCAGCCAGAACCGAAAAGAATGAAAAGTCAACTTGGCTCAGAGGTGCATGTGGACTGTAGCAGAGACGAAAGCGACTGAGGCGGTGTTTGGTGAGGTGTTGCCTGCTGGAACATGAGCAGGTAGTGTGCATGCCTCGGGAGGTGGGTTAGAGTTGGCGGGCGGGGCTCTGTCGTGCATATCCCATGACACGGCGGGAGGGTTAGAGTTGGCGGACGGGGCTCTGTCGTGCGTATTCCATGGTCTTAGAGTTGGTAGGCGGAGCTCTGTGAGTTGGCGGGCGGGGCTCTGTCTTGTGTGTGTGTCTTGCGTGCCATGGTCTGGTCTCTGTCTTGCGTGTCATGGTCGGCTGCTTAGTGAATTGTTGGCGGGCGTGGCTCTGACTTGCGTGCCATGTCTTGCGTGTGTCTTGCTTGCCATGGACTTAGTGAATTTTATATATATATAGATCAGTAAACCACTCATTCTGAATGGGAATGAATGATGAGGATTTGAGTGAGTTAAACTTACCTTTTACTGTTTTTTTGGTCAGACATTTTATTGAGTTCCATTTCAAGAGTTCTGAATTTTAGGCTCTTATATCAATACTGTGTTGTGATGCACAGCAAGTTTTAAAGTTACCGAGTGGAAAGGAATGAAAAATTATTTATTTACACCTCGCTATTCTATGAAGTGTGTGAAAGGAGAGTTCTTTTTGTATACAGAATATAAAATAAGATTAAGACAAAAGTGTACAGGCTATGCTTGAACCCGGATACTGCTGATTTACAGTCAGACATTTTATCATCTGAGCTCTTCTACGTCCAGCATAGTCTGGAAATAAGATGGCAGTTTCCGAGTATTAAATGTGAAACACTACAGTTCTATCCTTTAAAGTCCCTTTTCACACAGGTTGGATTTTTCTGGGCGTTGAGGCCATGAAATGAATCCATGTGTGAAAGCCTTTCTTTCCTTTGTCAGTCTCTCACTAAAATTTTTGGATACTTGCAGACAACCAAACACCGAAAGAGAGAGAGCCCTCTATAATGTTTTGGACATGTTTTCATTTTTTTTTTTCTTCCAATTTTTAATTGTTTGATTTGTAATTTTAAATGTAATAAGTACATTTTGAAGATTTTAAAGATATTTGCATTCTTTTCAGTCACACCATATAGAAATTATAATACTACTTGTATACGGTCCCACCATTTAAGGGCACCATCATATTTGGGAGAGAGTAATAGGTATATTAAAGGAGTTACTGTATATGTAATTTCTAAATAGTGGGACCAACATATATACAAGTATCCTTAAAGTCTGCAATGTGCACTTTAACCATGTCTGAATTGTTTGATTTGTAATATTAAACTGTGGACTGGTTAATCAATATTATGGATGTGTGTGTGCACTTGTAAAAAAAAAAAATAAATAAATAAATATATAACGTGTGTGTGTATGTATATATGATATATACAGTATATTATATAAAAACACTTTTGTGTCTCTTTTCACCATGCAGCTCTTTCTTCTTTGCATAGTCGTTTATGAAGTTGTACTTTCTTTTACTGTCTTTTATTTCTGACCCCCGTTTTCCTCGCTCTTCTTCGCTTATTCATTTGTATAGTTATTTTGTTTTTCTTTGTCTTTTATTTCTGACCCGGACTCCTCTTTCTTCTTCGCTTGGTCGTTTATGTAGAGTTCAACTTTCTCTTTTAATGTGACCCCATTTGGACCTACTTGTTTTTCAATTTTACTTGTCTGCTTACCTTCCTTTTTTTCAGAATTTTCATTTTCTGTCCATCGCTTTTGTTTCTTTTCGTCACGCCACTCTTTCTGCTTCGCTTATTCGTGGATGTGTCATCTTTAACTTTTTTTTTTTTTTTTTTTAAAAAAGCTGCTCTTTGTTCTATGCTTATTCGTGTTGCTGGATGAGAAAGTGTCTCTAAGAAGTGTCTCTCTGTTTCTCAAATCTGTCTGACATGGATGTCAATATGACGTGACCGTGTTGCGGGATGTGGAAGTGTCTCTCTCTGAAGTGTGTGTCTCTCTCTGAAGTGTCTCTCTTCAAAAGACCACGTCTCGTCCCAAGTTTTGTTTTTATAATAGAGAGACATGAGAGTTTATTTAAACCTTCTTCTACATGTTCATATGCTAATGGCTTTTTCGAAATATCTTCAATGTAATGTTTGAGCTGTCTAGCTTTAAACTCGTAAGTGGTAACTTGCTGTTATTATTCTGGTTTGATAGATTTTTATCAGGCTACTCATCTCAAGTTGTAGTTTTCCATTTTCTCACTTTGCATATGGCCCTTATAGAGGTATTTAATTTGTCCAGTCATTACTGTAAGAATAACTCTTAAGAATCTTTTTTTAATTTTAGTCCAGCATTTATTCAAACAAAGCAGCATAGATTTAATATTGTCTCTATTACATTTTTTCTTCCAATAAGGCAAAGTTGGCTGTTGAAGCACAAAATAAATATGAGCGTGAATTAATGTTGCATGCTGCTAATGTGGAAGAATTGCGGGCTACAAAGAAACAAGTAGGTCAGACTTCTCAGATGCGACAACAGCTAGAAGACAAAGCACAGAAAGCCGAAGCTCAGCTGAAAGAGTGTAAGAAGTCTTGGGATGAGCGAGAAGAAATACTAAAGGTATACCTTTGTTATCTACCATGTTAAAAGGTACTAAGCTGTGTACCAGTGAGTTGTTTACTGTACTTAAATCTTAAATTTATTGCTTTAAATGTGCATTTTACAAGTCTGAAATTTTTTTCTTTCCCTCTCTTTCTCTCAACTTTGTGGTGGTTAGGAAGAAGTGACTAAACTGGCATCCCGTTGTGAAGATTTGCTAAAGCAGAACAACTTGCTGCATGAACAGATAGAAGCACTTGGTAATAAGATGGTGGCATCTGTACAGCAGGCTGTACAGGACAGTAACTTGAACATATCACTCAATGAAGAAGGAAAGTCCCAGGAGCAGATCCTGGAAATTCTTCGGTAATAATAATAGACATTTTCAGTGTTTGTATTTTGGGCAGTGTTCCTTTTGTGCATCCTTCTACAAAATAACATCAAACGTTATTTTCTAAGCCTAAATTACTGAGTAGTTGTAGGTTACACCTATCTGCTATTTAAAAAAAAAAAAAGCTACTAAAGAGATGTAGATTTTTTTTATTTTGGTTATGCCTTTAACTGTACCCTTAACAAATTCTACAATTTTTGTAGAATTATTTTCTAGCTAACATTTTAATGCATGTCAATACATTGGTATGCAAAAATATTTAACCCCCTTGAAAGGCTTCATTTTGTGCATTACCAACGATTTTTACACATCTATTCATTTGGTATTTTAATGTGAACTTTTAGGCTGTAGCAATGCATTTCTAGATTCAAAATAAACCATTTTCTGTCTATTTAACTAAAGAAGAAAAACTCAGGTTTGCACAAGTATTCAAGCATTACACATTAAAACCTTGTCAAGAACCCTTTTTTGTGATGATAACCTTAATTCTTTTGGAGTAATTATGTACCGGTTTTTCACATCTTCTCAATGCCTGTTAGCAGGATTTACAGAAATCCTTTAGGTTGGTGGGGTAGTGCCTCTGGACAGCAATTTTCAAATAGTGCCACAGATTTTCAGTAGAGTTAAGATCAGGGGGTTTGACTTATTTGGCAATTCCAAAACATTCACCTTTGTTTTTCTGGGTCATTCCAGTGTTGCTTTGGCTTCATGCTTAGGGTCATTGTCATGTTGAAAGATGAATCTTCTCCCGGGCCATAGGTTCATAGCCTACTGTAACAAGTTCTCCTGCAATATTGTGCTGTACATGTGTTACAAAAAGTTCTGTTGTGGTCTCATTTGACCATAAAATCTTCCATGTGTTAACTGGGGTTTTTCCTCATGCTTTGTAGCACATGCCATACATGCTTTTATGTGGACCTTCTTAACGAATGGCTTCTTTCTTACTCAATTCCTGAAGGTAGTAAGTAAATCTTATCCCTGGATACTGAGGAGTCAATCACTTGTACAATGAATAATTCCTAATTCAGCTTTACTAGATACAAAAGTGCTAAAATTAATATCAGAATCAATCTCATTGCTTGAATTATACAGCAGCATTGTTTTTGTTGTTAAAGTACTTGAATGTAGGTAAAGATATGCCTCTTTTGAGTTTTCCATTAATTGTTTAACCTTATCTGTTACATAGCTGCTATTAAGGTTTTGAATCGCTCTCATTCACTCCCATGGAGTTGAACTGTAAAAGTAAAACAAAAAGATTAAGAGTAATTATAGAGATGTTTGCCAAGCCATAGAATCCCTTCATGCTGCTTTTATTCAAGACAAATATATAAATTTTTTAATATTGCCTGTCATGTAATACAAAGTAGAAACTTGTGTCCTGTTACCATGCCAGAGCAATCATTTAAAGGAGTTTGTATTCCTTTTGTAAATGCAAGCATACTGTGACCATATTCAGTTGATCACTTCAGCTTCAAAGACATTTTTGGTGTTGGTCATGGCACCTTTCAAATTCCATGTCATCACACTGGTAAGGTGTTTTTTGTGAATGTAAGAATTTTTTGAGTCAACTGTATTTTAGCAAGGTTTATTTTGCTGCTTTATTGCATTGTGATAGACCTGCTTAAAGGCAGTTCTTTTCTGTCAGATTTTTACAATGTACGATGTAGAGCATAAGTTCTACCTTTACCAAGTTGCCTGTTTTGAAAATGTCCTTGACTTTTGTATATAGCCAAGACAGAGCGTGGTCCGTTAGTTGGACAGTGAAGTTTTCACAAAACCTCTATTCTGCAAAACCCTTCCCCACAGTCATGAGTACAAATTGATTTTCAATTAAAATCCCAAACCTGCCTTTGTTTATACCACTTTTTTTAGTTTTTTTTATCAATATCTTAATTCTTACATACTCGGTCAAAATAGTCATTAATGTTTGAGAATCTCTGGCTCAGCTATGAGTAGGGTTTATTTCCACTATATAAATGCAAAGAATTTATTATTTCCTTCCTATTTGGGAAGGAGATTGCATGAACTGTGTACTCTAAATAGAATAAAATTCTCAGCATGGGTGTCTGAAATTCTAGTATTATGTGCCAGTATTTTTGCTATATACCATTTAAACTTTTCTCCTTATTCTTCCCACCCCCAATTAAAGATTTGTGCGTAGAGAAAAAGAAATAGCAGAAACAAAATACGAAGTTGCTCAGGTTGAGAGTCTGCGTTACCGTCAAAGAGTGGAACATCTGGAGAGAGAACAAAAAGAACTGCAAGACAGTCTGAGTGCAGAGCGGGAAAAAATGCAGGTACACCAGAAAAAGTTTACAATTCAGTATTTTAATGTACCCCAGAAAAAGTTTACAATTCAGTATTTTAATGTACTGGCTGGATGTGAGAAATTAAAAGTGTGTTTTTAAAAGAAAAGTTATAAATTGTATTGCTTGGTTTAAGGAAATTTGTAAAGTTATCTTTGTGTGTAAGTACAGTCACAAAAATGAGTACACCCCTCACATTTTTGTAAATATTTTATTATATCTTTTCATGGGACAACACTGAAGATATGACACTTTGATACAATGTAGTCGGTGTACAGCTTGTATAACAGTGTAAATTTGCTGTCCCCTCAAAATAACTCCACACACAGCCATTAATGTCTAAACCGCTGGCAACAAAAATGAGTACACCCCACAGGGTCGCAGGGTTCTGCTGGAGCCAATCCCATCCAACACGGTGCAAGGCAGGAAACAAACCCCGGGCAGGGGGCGCACACACACGCACACACTAGGGACAATTTAGGATTGCCAGTGCACCTAACAGTCTTTGGACTGTGGGAGGAAACCCACGCAGACACGGGAAGAACATGCAAACTCCACGCAGGGAGGACCCGGGAAGTAAACCAATCAGTTTGTGAAACAGAAAGAAGTTTGGCAAAGCTCAAAGATCAACAGTGATTTGCTGTTGACTAGAGACACTCTTAGATGCATACTGGCTCACATCTTATCTTACATTTCATTGATTGTTGTGGCACTGAAAACAAGGGAAACTGACTCCACCTCACTTAGCCCTCCCCCTCTTTGATTGTAGCACTTAAATCATTCAGTACTCCAGTGTCACTCTTAGATCGCTGTCCTTAAACCTCTAATGGAGAAGCCACAGAAAGTGTTGTAACTGTTACTGATGCATGCTCCTCACTGTTCACTTTAATACTGTATATCAGTGTAACACACAGGGCACCAGTGCTTAGGTATATTCACTTGAACTATTGCAATTCATACATTTGCATCTGTAAACTTTAAAGGTGAACTTTGTACAACAGATGAAAACCATGAAAAGAAATACAGTACTTCAGTGAACAACGAAGACAAGTGAATAGTAAACGTCTAATGTGTACTGTAGTTGGATGTTTGTTATTCCTACTGATTTGCAATGACGGATCAGTAAAAGCCAAGTCACTAGGAAAAGCAGGAATTGATCATATACAGGACTGTTTTACTCATTGTCAATTCTGTACAGCATGTTCAAGAGTAAGCAGCTCTAGTGACCTCATATAGTAATATTTACTATTTAACTAATGCTTTTATCCACGTTGACTTGCAACATATGAAATACAACTGGTTACTTTTCTGTTTTTTTTTTTTTTCTAATTTCAGTACAGGCTGTTGAAGTGACTTGTTCATAGTCAGTACCTATCAAGAGGTAGTGTTCAGTAAAGTTAAATTCTCAACAGTTTAATAAATCAGGCCAAGATGCTTACCAGAAATTTAAGTTATTGTCATGTCTTGTCCAAATTTCACTTATGTTCTCATGAATGCTTTTGTCCAGAACAAGCCGGAGTCCTTCCCTTGTGTTCATACCAGACATGGCACCCATGAACATACCAGTAAGAAATTATTACACATAAAAGGAGATTAGCAGTAATTCCAGAAATTAAACAGAATTAATCATGATATTTGCATTTGTGATTCTAACCAGTTATAACAAAAATGTAACTGCTGTAAAAGCACACAAAGAAATTACAGTAATTGCAGCAAGCTTAGACTTCTATAAATGAAATCCTGACGTGATGTGCTTGACGTGCAGAGGCATAAAAAGCATAGGCAAATATCCTTATTTTATATTAATAAATGAAGAAAAATCTTATTGGAGTTTTTGATAAAAATTGGTTGAATTTAGGCTAAATATGCCTGATGAGCCTAATTTATTGCGAGATTTGACTATGCTGTGAGGTTAACGTCTTCTTGAAGTAACTTGGTAGTGTTTGTTTTCAAATAGGACTAAGAAATAATGCCTCATGGGTTTTGATGGTGGTGATGTTGCAAAAGACTATGCTTGAGATCCCAAATTGCAATAAATTTCTCCAGAAACACCAAATCACCAAAGATGGCTTAAGGCCATGATAAAATTAGTGAAGGAATTAAAGGAAAAGTTAAGTGTATGGCAGGAGTGAAACCCAGATTGATTACATTGAACTAGCACACTATCTTATATATTCAGTGCATTTTTATGTCTGTGTATACACACACTGTATATTTGTCTTCATGGCTAATTAGACTTTTTTTGTTTCAACCCCTATGCCACCCTTAGGGGTTTTTGGCATTATTGTCTAAATTACTTTCACAAAAATGAACAGCTGTCATTCTACTAATGTAATAAAAGACCTGCAAAGGGCAAGAGCAGTGCGTATAACACTTCAAATTATTTAAAAAATTTTTTAAAAAAGTATTGTTTCACACAGATATTAACAAAATACAACAGTAAGAATGTAGGCATTTTTTTGGATATCTTTCTAAAAACTGGATTTTATAGTATGTATCTGACATTTCGTGATACATAACCCTAGAATCAAATTTGTTTTGTGCTGCAACCTGTCAGCCTTCACTGTAACTAGGTTTAGATTTCATATCTGATACCACTGCAAAGTTGTACTGTTTGGCATAAGAGCCCTTTTCTGGAAATTTTCGACACAGATAACTTAATGTAACTAAACAGTATATTAAAATATTTTATCATGCAGATCTATGGAATCGGTTTCATTTTGTGCTCCAACATGTCAGTTACTACTGGAAAAAGGTTAGACTTGATATCCCATATCCCTGCTCTTTACATGGCTCTTTGAGGTGGCTTGCTAAAAAAAATTTAAAAGGACTGCTTGCCCTTTTCTGCACTATTTTGAAAAGCCCGTGTGACTGTGCAGAGTTGCTATTTTTATAGGTGCTGTTGCTATTGATGTCATAATGCCAGCTCAGTCTTTAGGCAACTCATTCCTAGTTGATGTAACTGGTCCTGTGCCGTTGCGTAGCCCTCCCTTCAAAGTCACCATCCTCAACGGCCACTTCCAACTCCTTGCATTAGTACACAAACTTGGATGGCGCAGAAGGGATGTTGCATGGTGCACTGGCAGGTGGCACAACCAGGACGTTAAGTGTTGTGCTGCTTTTCTGTGCAGTGGGTGTGTTTAATGTTGGTCAGCTGTAGGCAAGCAGGTGAATCTCCTGGTGTGGCAATGCAGGTATACAGGTTTCTTTGCCGTTTTCTTTTACTAAAGTGCTGCTGTAAACCGTGCTCCAGGACTGGATCTCAGCTTTGAGATTCTCCCCTTCTCTGCCGCTTCACAGCACCTCTGCAATCTGCTGTGTCCTTTGCTTGTGTGTTTTTATCACTGGGCCTGCTTTTCACGTCTCACTTGGGGTCAGTGGCAACTCAATGTGCCATACTTTCCTCCAGCTCCATGAGCCTGAAGCTCCATTGATGTCCACACAAATGGAAAAATGGGCATGTAACAGATGGAGAAGCGGTGGTGGAGTTGCCCAGGTGTCAGTCTCTCACCGTCTCCATCCCTGAACTACTGCTGCAAACGGCACTCCAGGATACTGATCTGAGCCTCAAGACACTCCAGCACCTCTGCCAAAGAGCCATTACAGTGCTCAGGGCTGACGGTACAATATAATACTACAACAATGCAACGTGTCCAGTTTCCTTTTCAGTGTAAATAAATATATAATGTAATATATATAATTGCACTATTTCACAAACAAAAGTATATTGAATGTATATATACACACACACACCATATCATATGACTGATCGAAGAAATGGGAAATTGTTAATCATCCTTTTGCTCAATTACTCAGCCTTGATGATGCCTATGTACAAAAACCAAAGCAACATGTCCATAATATAATGATACTGTAATGATTGGATTTTAACGATAACCCTACCCCCCATAGCTATCTAGTTACTAAGATTTTTGTCAGTGGGATCTTTTTGAGAAAAACAGACGTGCTCATCTGTAATGCGGTGCTTTCTTTGGCTTATATATAGAAATAGCATATTTTTACTAAAGGAACAACATGCATAGTTGGAATTTATTTGAAAGAAGACAACCGTGGGTATGTGAAAATAAACATTACCTCCTTTGAGTTTACTGCACAGTACACAGACAAGTTTGAAATATGACCGATTCCTGATGACAGGACACCTTGTGCATAAATAGCTAATATATAATCATTAGAAGGTGTTATGTAAAACTATTTCTTAGTGGTCTTGATCATTATTCATAATATGAATATTTTACATACTTATAACAGATATCAAATATTTGGGAGAGACGTACAAGGTGAAATGAAGGCCTCACTAAAATTTAATCATTAGAGTTGTCATTGATTTAACTGGATTATCAAAAGGGATACATTTTTACATGTAAATTCTCATGTGGTATGCTTGTTTTGTATTTCATATTAATTGCATTATTTACAAACTTTAAATATTAGTGTTTTTGCCCCAAATAAGGTAACAACAAAAACACTGGCTCAGCATGAAGAACTTATGAAGAAGATGGAAAACATGAATGTTCTGGTGGAAACAAACAAAATGTTGAGAGAAGAGAAAGAAAGAATAGAGCAAGAAATGCAGCAGACACAAGCTAAGGTATTTTTGTGTGCATTTCAGTCTTTGTGACAAAAATCTTTATTAGCATCTTTCTTATTTAGACATGCTAAATTTTCTCCTTAAACCATGTGCTGGTAAGCATAATGCACTAAAATGCATTTAATATGTTAAAGATATGTTAGTGAAACTCTAACCTCTGTTTTCTTTTTCTTCATTAACTTTAAGGTTCATGTTGCAGGAGTATGATTGTCCAATATTCACTGTCTGTTTTGTACCACTAGGTACGCAAATTAGAAGCAGATATTTTGCCACTGCAGGAATCAAACGCTGAATTAAGTGAGCGAAGCGGTATGTTGCAAGCAGAGAAAAAATTGTTAGAAGAAGATGTTAAGCGTTGGAAAGGACGTGTTCAGGTATATTTTACTAAAGTATTCCCTTTGAATTTCATAGTTTCAGATTTTTAATAAAAGTGGACAAACTAACAGGAATGCTAAACGATATACATCTCAAGGACTTCAGGTGTAGTGCCACCCTTTTGCATTCAGAGCAGCTTTAGTTGTTCTTGAATTGCTGTCGTACAAGTCCTGAACTATGTGCAGTTGTTCTGCACTATTCATTAAGAAAAATCCCTGGTCTTTGAAATATACATGGTGAGCCAAAAAGAAGTACAGTAATCCTTCCTCCATCGCGGGGGTTGCGTTCCAGAGCCACCCGCGAAATAAGAAAATCCGCGAAGTAGAAACCATATGTTTATATGGTTATTTTTATATTGTCATGCTTGGGTCACAGATTTGCGCAGAAACACAGGAGGTTGTAGAGAGACAGGAACGTTATTCAAACACTGCAAACAAACATTTGTCTCTTTTTCAAAAGTTTAAACTGCGCTCCATGACAAGACAGAGATGACCGTTCCATCTCACAATTAAAAGACTGCAAACATATCTTCCTCTTCAAAGGAGTGCGTGTCAGGAGCACAGAATGTCACATAGATAGAGAAAACAATCTCTAGCAAACAAATCAATAGGGCTGTTTGGCTTTTAAGTATGCGAAGCACCGCGGCACAAAGCTGTTGAAGGCGGCAGCTCACACCCCCTCCGTCAGGAGCAGGGGGAGAGAGAGAGAGACAGTTTGTTTTTCAGTCAAAAATCAATACGTGCCCTTCGAGCTTTTAAGTATGCGAAGCACTGTGCAGCATGTCGTTTCAGGAAGCAGCTGCACAAAAGATAGCAACGTGGAGATAATCTTTCAGCATTTTTAGACGAGCGTCCGTATCGTCTAGGTGTGTGAACAGCCCCCCTGCTCAATCCCCATACGTCAGGATCAGAGAAAGTCAGCGCAAGATAGACAGAGAAAAGTAAGTTGGGTAGCTTCTCAGCCATCTGCCAATAGCGTCCCTTGTATGAAATCAACTGGGCAAACCAACTGAGGAAGCATGTACCAGAAATTAAAAGACCCATTGTCCGCAGAAATCCGCGAACCAGCAAAAAATCCGCGATATATATTTAAATATGCTTACATATAAAATCCGCGATGGAGTGAAGCCGCGAAAGGCGAAGCGCGATATAGCGAGGGATCACTGTACCACATTTCAAATGTTTATTATACAAAAACACTACAAGATAAATTTCATTACAACACAAGAAAGGGTATACAAAATAGATTTTTTTCGCTGTGTTTTAACCCTTTGCGGTCGTTAGGCCAGAAAACTGGCCTTCGTAAAAAGTGCGCTATAGGTCGTCAGGCCACCGCTGGTGGCCCTGCAAGTTTCTGACCGATTTGCACAGTCGCCTGGTCGAGAAAAGTGGCCTGTGGTGTTCCTACGTGCTTGAAAAAAATAACTGCTGTAATTATTGGCGTTTTTTCAATAATTAATTACGACTAATGTAGCGTGACGTTGAAAATTAAATATGACTGCAAAGGGTTAAAAATGTCTTAAGGTGGTGGCCATCATTAGTAATACACTTTTCATGACGATTTCTGAACGCTTGCAGAACTCGTTTGGCCATTTTCTAGGGGAGTAGCGGCCTGGAGGGCTTCAAGGTTTTGAGGTCTGTGTGTATACCTTCGACTTGAGATACCCCCACCAGAAGAAATCGCCATACAAGGAGATCAGTTTCCCCAGAAACATCTCCTGCAAGACTTGCATGGATCACTGTGCTGTATGAGCTGTTGCTCCATCCTGTTTAAACCAAGAATCCACCACATCCATTTCTTCCAGTTGGGGCCGCAAAAAGTTCTCTAGCATTTCAATGTAACCTCCTGAAGCAATAGTGACTATTGCTCCCCCCTCCTCAAAAAAGTAAATGCCTACAATGTCAAATTCTGCAACAGCACACCAAACTGTAACATGCTCACTGTGCAGGGGTCTCTGAAGTTCATGAGGGTTGGTTTCAGCTCAATAGTGAGAGTTTCTTATTTACACAACCATTCAAATGGAAATGTGCCTCATCGCTGCACATGATGATGGCATCTCAATGAATGGTCTGCAGAATGTTCTCTCACAACTCTGTGGCTCTCCCAGTGTCTCTGCCATCATTTGCATGGATGGATATTAAGGTCCTCGTGCAAAATCCTCCTTGGACGTGTTGGAAATGCCTAAGGCAGAAGCATGTTTGTGTTACTTAACGTTTAAGAGACTGCAAAATTGATGCCCTTACAGCTTGGATGTTTTCAGGTGTTTGTACAGTCTGAGGATAGCCTGTATATTTTCTGTTCAATATTGTACACATCTGTCTAAATTTAGCCACCCAGTGAAGAATTATTTTCTGATTTGGAATGTCACTATTAGGAGGAATGCTCAAGTGCATTCGGAAGGCGTGTTGCGTAGTGATGATGGATTCGTTGTTTTTGAAGAATGCTTTGAAAGGGAAAGCACGGTGTGCACTGGACCAAGGCATGTTGCCAACTGAAAACTACATACAAGGGATTGCCTATTAAAGAACCCCCACCCCAACCCACTCGGCTGCCTCTACCTTGCACAATCAACTTGAGAAATGTGGTACATTTTGGCTCATCCTGTATTTCTTGCTCAACACTACACTGAATGTTTTATATAAAAAAAAAAAAAAAAGTACTTGTATTTACACCTGGTGATTACGAGGTCACGGAAGGCATTTTAAATTCAGCTCGGTGTTAACTAATGAAAGAGTGCATTAATTTGAAAGTGTATGTGGAGGTATTACCATACTGGAATTGGAGAATATTGTGAGTGAACAGTATTTGCGCCATTGGGTTCAGGTGGTCCTGCAGCTTTTTTATTTGGCAGTAATATTAATATGTAAAGGAATCATGGGATCAAATGACTCCCGTGTGGTAGCTGAATATTGTTATGGCTCTCCAAGCGTGTTTACCATTTGGCAACAGACATTGTAGGTTGAAAGCATTGTTGGGCTTTCTCCATACATAAACCTGTCCAGATTGGTGAAAGATTAGTCCCTATATTCCTTTACCTTTCTTAATTCAGACGTTGTGCTCCTAAAACCAGGATGTGAGTCTTTGTCTGTTTTGCCTTAGATATATGTGGTTTCCGAATGGCAGTCCTGCCCATAATTTCCAGCCTATGAAGTTTAGAAGTTTTGTTTTTTTCCCTCCAGGCTGCTCATTAAGGTTTTTTTTTTTTTTTTTTGTGGTATTTTTGTGGCATTTATCCACTATCATGTAAAGTGTCCATCAGTCCTTGCCCGTAAGCTTCAATTATGGCTTCTTATTGCTGATGCATTTTGTCCATGTTTGGCGTATTCCTAATTTTTGAGACTGTTCTGTTTGACTCAGGAAATGTAATCTTTTTTGGGCAACCAGTTTGTTTACCTTTCAAACACTGAGTATTAAGGTCTCTGGAACTTCTAGCTGCCTTGTTTTACATTGGACAAACTGCCGACACATACGGTTTGTTTGGTTCCGCTTTGTAGATATGTTTGTAATTGTAACATAGTAAATTCAAATTTAAAGGGGTTTTCTTAGTTGTACCTAACATCTGTACACTAAAATTTTAATTTTATAGAATTTAGTCAGCCAGCAGAAAGATACTGACCCAGAAGAATACAAGAAGCTTCATTCTGAGAAGGAAGCTCACTTAAAACGCATTCAACAACTGACAGAAGAAACTGGTAGACTCAAGACTGAAAGTGCAAGGTTGGTGAAGTGTTTATAAATGCCAGAGTTTAGTACCTGCCAAACATCTTGTGTGTGTTTATATAGTTTATTCCTGAATTGTCTACTTTTAGATTACATGCAAGCATAACAACAGGGCAAAGGGAGAACCAGACACTGAAAGATAATTTGAATAAGGTGTCTGCGGAAAAAGAGGCAATGCAGAAAGAACTGGAAGCCAAGGTACTTGATATCCAGGAGAAAACAAGGACAATCACTCAAGTGAAGAAAATTGGACGAAGATACAAGACTCAATATGAAGAACTCAAAGTACAACATGATAAGGTGAGTGCTAAGCATGAATAAAAGACTAGATTCCCTTTAATGGAATTATAAAGCAAACTGTTTTTACTTGAGTATTACGTAAAAATGTTTGTTAATGTATATTTATATCTTGAATTATCTGTTAACAGGAGTAAAACATGAAAACCCAATTACCCTTACATGAATGTTCCTCTCTCAAATATTTATTCCTTACCCTGTGTTTTTAGTCCTGGCTGAGAAATTATGCATGTAATACAAATTTTTTCATGGACACTTGATATTGTTTGCTGCTATTCAGTTGTATCCCCATTGATGCCTATTGCATCATTAAGTGTGCCACTTCATTTTCTGTAAAATATGAGGGTAACACCTTTATTCCTCCTGCAGTTTTTGCTGTAACTGCGAACACAGGATAAGTAACAGATAAAAAAAAAAAAAATGGTTTGAGTATTTAAGACTGGTCATTATAGTAATTTTACATGTTTTGAAATTATGTCTCACTGTGGTCTTAACCATTTAAAACCTGAATTAAAAAAAGCAAAAAATTTCTCCTATGAGATGTTTTAGGAAGCCTCTGATGCAGAAATTGGAGATTTCAGGTTTGTTTTCTTTTAGGTAGTTTTTAGGGTAATGTTTAATATTGTTGCGATATTGCAATTTTGGTCTTAGTTGGGAACAGAATGTCTATATTTCTACTTGTACTGTCTAAATAAATATAAAAAACAGTGGGTTTAATTGCAGGTTTCACTACTTGGGTTCCTCCTTAAGACTGTATATTATGAAGAATAATTGCACAACAGTTCAATTTTTGTTAGCCATTATTTATTAATAATTACAAAAGGGATCAAATTGTATTTAGAAACTAAATCAACTTAATGAGAAACTGTCATAGACCCAGTTTTTAATGGTGTTCATTTACAGTGATAGTTTTTTTCATCCGAGAAGCATAGACGGACATTACACTTGCTGCATAGCATGTTGATTTATCCTTTATCACGGTGTCTCCAGTGTCCTCTTTGTCTTCAGGGGGAAATACTGAATCATGTCCTTTTGCACATCTGGTCACGGATTGCAATGATGACCTGTGGCTGAGATCCCCTTTGGAGGAGCACCATCACCTGAAGATGGTCTCTCCTGAGCATTCAGTTTGCTCATGGATGTCAGTGGGCTCCTTGTTGCCTGTGTTACTGGGCTGTTATTGACTAGAGATGTAATAAACACACACAAATATTTCAGGCATTTTACTTACTTGTACCAGTAAAACAAGGAGATAAGCTTCAAGGAAAGTTTGCAGGTTGAATGAGTTCATGGCCAGATAGCCAGGCATATATACACATTAGCTGTCCAGTAGCATTGCAGAGCTAAACAGTAGGTCCCATTGACTATGTAAATGTGGTCTTTTAAAAAAAATGTACAAGTATATTTTTAGGAGAACTAAAGGTAGTGTTGTAATTTTATGTCATTGGGCCTTACAGGGTAAATATTTCAGTTAGTACATTTGTTAGCATTGTATAATTACTAAGATCCTTGTACTGTACAAGTTTTTAAAGTTTTATGTCATTTTTAAGTCCTGTTAATGTGCAAACATCTAAAATGTTATGTGATATTTAATATTTAAATTTATTTTTAGATGGTTGAAGAAGCTGCTAACAGGCCTGCAATTGAACAGGAGGCTCAGCAAGCATCTGCCCAAGAAATTCAAGGACTTAAAGACGTACTTCACCAAGCTGAATCCAAAGTTCAGGAGCTTCAGGAAGAGGCAGATAACCTTAAGAAGGTTGAGTTTTAAGTTGCAATTAACTATAATAATGAGTGTGAATCCGAAGAGCTATTTCTTGGCTAGCTGTTTTAGATTACCTATATCTGTTGCATTATCGATTAGCCCATGTAAGTAAGAATTTAACTCTCCTCTGTACACATGACAATGACGTATAAACATCTGGACAAAATATACATGCCTGTTTTGTAAAGCATAAATAGGCTGTTGAATACCTATTTAGAAATTATTGGTGCCATTTGAGCATAATAAGGATGACTTATTGTGAACTAATTAATCAGTAAGTTATTTTACTTTTGCTTTTCTGTACCATGTTCAGATCATCAGTGATCGTGAAGCAGAGATAAAAGACGTCCAGGAAAATGTTTCTAAACTGCAAGCAGAGCTAAACACGGTAAAGCAAGAGCTGTTGGAGAAATCAAACCTTACAGAGCAGCTTCGTCAGCAAATCACTGAGAAAGATGAGAAAACAAAAAAGGCATTCATGGGAGCTAAGCAAAAGATACAGCATCTAATGGGTAAATTTGAAAGGGGGAAAAAAAAACTATTTGACTATGGAATTTTTCATTGCCCTGTTAAAATATTTTATGAATTGTATTTAACTTTCATCTTTACCAAAGTGTATTATTTTGTATTAGGTACCAAAGATCAATTGACAAAAGAGAATGAAGATTTACGAGCACAAAAGGAGGAACAAGAGGGGAGATTGAATGTTTTAAAGTCTCAGTATGAGGGACGAATTTGTCGTTTAGAGCGAGAGCTAAGAGAACAACAGGAGAGACATCATGAGCAGCGAGATGAGCCCCAGGAACAACCCAATAAGGTAATTTAGTTTATACTGGTTTTTTTTTTTTTTTTCTCTCCTTGGTGAGGCAGTACCATTGTACTTGATACAAAGAAAAACAAAACAGAAAACATTGTTTGAGAGATGCATACATGTTGAGTTTTGCCATGCATATATTTGACAATTTTAAACAAGATAAATGTGTTTGATAAAAGATTTTAAATTGGTTAAACAAGATAAATGTGTTTGATAAAAGATTTTAAATTGGATGATTGAGAGCATTGCGCATATGAAGCCAGGATGTATTCAATTAATGGCTACACTCTTGGAGAGCCCAAGCCTATTTATGCAAAACAGCTGCAGTGTATTGCTTGAATGTATGTAAATTTAACACTAACTCCGTAAAGGCGGCAGTCTTTTTCAAATCTTTTATAATTTAAGAAATCGGCATCTCGACAATATATAAAAGCATTTTAAAATCTCTTCCTTTCAAAGATCCCAAGTTATGATGGTGAAAGGATCTTCAACATTTCTGAAAAGGAGTGGAAGGCAGCCATTAATTGAATTAAAAAAAAAAAAAAATTTCTCAAACGCTGCCTTAACACAATTTAATTTAGATGTAAACATTATTTTCAGGCTCAAGAACAACAGAGGCAGGCTGAACAGCGACAGATCACCCTGAAATCCACTCCTACTTCTGTTGATCGAGGAAGGTATTTTTTTTTTATTGTACATGTAAATTTCAATTTCTGCTGTATATCTGGGGGGTCGTGGGAGGAGGGGAAGGACACCGACAGGGAAGCGGGCCAGAGAGGTTTCGGGTCCTAACCATCCAATGACAGGTCAGCCCAACCGGTAATGATCCTTCCGCAGGTTCACCTATGGATTTACGACTTTTACTTCCTCTAAATAGTCAAGTTTGATCGTCTTCTCGGCGCACCTCACTAAACCATCCAATCGGTAGTAGCGATGGGTGGTGTGTACAAAGGGCAGGGAGTTAATCAGTGCGAGCTTATGACCCGCACTTACTGGGAATTCCTCATTCATGGGGAACAATTGCAAGCCCCAGTCCCCATCACGAATGGGGTTCAACGGCTTACCCACGCCTCTTGGCGCTGGGTAGACACACGTTGATCCATACAGTATAGCGCGCATGCAGCCCCGGACATCTAAGGGCATAACAGACCTGTTATTGCTCAATCTCATGTGGCTGAAAGCTTAGCAGCTGCGATAGTTTTACACTCCAGTACATTGCGGTGAATGCTGGTAACAATCAGGCGGGCGGGCGGGTCAGCAGGCATTCTCGTCCCATGGTCTTAGAGTTGGTGGACGGGGCTGTGTGAGATGGCAGGCGTGGCTATGTCGTGCGTATCCCATGGTTGTCTTGTGTGCCCTGTCGGTTGCTTAGTGAATTATATCAACCATATATATATTATATATAATGCAAGAGTGTGTGTTATGCGTTTACTGCTTAATGCACTTCTGACTGTAGGCATTAACTAGTCTACCTCAGTGGTTGGTTAGATGGTCACTTTTACTGCTGTCTGTTCAAAATAAATGTTAAAAAAAACCTTGACTTTTGCTTTTGAATTTTTTGTTGTTTAAATCTCATAGTATCTGTAGTACCGAACTGTAATGTTCAAACCTTAGTGTGAACCAAACCGTGACCTTTCTGTACTGTTAGACCCCTACTTCCAGTGCTTTTAATGCTGTGGCTGATTGGTGTATTTGAGAAAGGCATAGTGGTTTTTTATTTCTTTGGAGACTGCATTCCTTTAATGTATTGACCTCCTTCACATATTTTTCACCTTTGTGATGGACAGTACGATTTGTCTATGCTGTGATGTGCTGGGCTGGTAACATCACTTCAAGAGAAGCCCACCAAATCATCAAACTAATTACAAGGACAGGCTCAGTTATGGGATGTGCTCTGGACTTACTGGAGGTAGTAGTGAAGGAGAGAATTAAAACAAAACTGAGTGTCATTATGAACAAAACTGCACATCTCTCTGACACACTAACAACATCTACAACATGTATTTATAGCATGGTAAAACAATTAAGATTAGGCAATCATATTAAATAAGTAACAACAAAACAAGCTAAGGTCAGATTTTCCAGGAGGGCAGAAAAAACAATCTTCAGAGGTTCCAAGGCCAAGAGACTGTGTTGCGCCCACTGGGCATTCTTTCTAACATAAATGTTGCTTAATCAAACCTTAGTTTTCGTGCTTCACATGATAGGATTTGATGAAGTGGGTCTTGTGGACAGCTGAGACTCCCACCTTCATTCCATCATCTCAGGTGGCTGCATGGTGCCTTGATCAGGTGGTCGTGATAGTGCATATCGCCACCACAGAAGAACTGGGAAAGGTAGCAGAGAATAGTGGGGATTAGTGCAGATTGTGGATCCCTGAAGAATATGATAATTCTGTACCCATATAGTCTACTAGAAATGCAACTGAAATATAGCTATGAAAAAGTCTTATTTAAATAATGGGTTTAGTAGCTTTTTAAAATGACCGACAGTACACTCCTGGTGAATTTTAATTGGTAAAATATTCTAGATTTTATGTGCATAACAGCAGAAGGTTGCCTCACCACTTCTTTTAAGCCTGTCTCATGGAATTACCAACAGACCTCCAATCGAAGATCTAAGGTTACGAATTGGAATGTAGGGGGACAGGCATTCCACAATATAGGACCGAACAAGGAGATTTAAAAGCTTTATAAGCAATCAGTTAGTACTTTAAAGTCAATTCTGAACGACACAGGTAACCAGTGTAATGATGCTGAGACTGGTGAGATGTGCTCAAGTTTTCTTTGTTTCGCTAAGATTCTGGCTGCTGCATTCTACACTAATTGCAACCGATTTATGTCTGTTTTAGGTAATCTGGTCAGGATTGCATTACAGTAATCGTCGACTGAAAACAAAAGCGTGAATTTTTCAGCATCTTGTAAAATTATAAGAGGTCTTTTATTCCTTAAGTGAAAAAAAAATGCAGTCCTCGTTAATGTGGCATTTTAAAGTTTAGGTCAGAGTTGGTGATTACAGCTAAATTCTTTACCTCCACCTTGATTTTTAAATCTAAGGGATCAATTTTATTTCTAATGTCCTCACTATATCCATGTTTGTCAATCACTAAAATTTCTGTATTTTCCTTATTCACTTTGAGAAAGTCGCTACTCATCCATTTGGAAATATTGCCAGTAAATTGGATCAGAGAGAGTTTAGCTTCAGGGGGTCATCAGGCACTGTAGATAAACAAAGCTGTTTGTCATCTGCATAACTATAGCAGCTCACCTTGTACTTTGAGATAATCTGACCTAATGGAAGCATGTAGATTGAAAAGAGCAGCAGACCCAGTATAGATGCTTGCAGTACACCATATACAGTCAGTCATTGTCCAACCTGCTACATCCTAACACAGGGCCACGGGGGTCTGCAGGAGCCAATCCCAGCCTGCACAGGGCGCAAGGCAGAAACAAACCACGGGCAGGGTGCCTGCCCACCGCAGACACCATATACAGTACCAAAGAATTTTCTACCTGTTAAGACTGAAACTAATTCAAGACGCTGCCAGAGAGGCCTATTCCACTGTCTAAGATGACTTATAAGAATGAGTGTTTCCATCCATCGAGTTATTCAGCAAAAGTGTGTCAAAAAATGCTAATGGGGCTCCTTTTATATTAACAGCAATATGCGTGCATAATACCTTATTGTAACTAATTGCCAAGTAATTTTTCTTCCTTTCAGTCATTTTGGTATGTATTCAGACCATTGTGTGTATGCGCACATGCATTTATTTTATTCAACTTCTGTAAAAAGCCAAATATTCTAACTGGTGTCAGATAAAGTTCTATTTATCTAGATTATATGTGCCAAGTTTGCTATTTGTAAACTTAACCAGCTTGTGTTTTGTATTCTTATCCAGAATTAAAGAGCTGTAGCCCCAACACTGATTTATGATTGACACCACTTACATTGTCAGTTATTCTCTTCATTAGTTCCCATTGTTTAATTCAATTTTGTACCCATTTACTTACAACGTTGCACCTTGAATTCCCACTTCTTTTAGTTTATTGACTTTTTGCTGGAATAGGCTCTAGCTTCCCTGTGACCTTTTCCTGGATGACCAGGCAAGGAAAATGGATGAGTGGTTGGACTAAATGCTATCTTTTTAAACTGGTACTTCTTTAATCAAAAGGTTTCTTAAAATCCAGATAAATAGCATCATATGCATCTTTCTGGGCATATGTTTTGTTGCTTCCTCATAGCAGCATATTCATGAAAAATGATATGCTATTCCCTGTCTGAGCCCATACCAATAGTATATTGGTAAAACATCAGCATTTCTTAATGTTCAATAAAACACCTGTACTGGTATTTGTTTTTGTTTTTTGAGCTAGAATTTTGTAGCTTCCAGTCTTTAGTGTATGTAATAATGCAAGTATTCTTAAATGTTATCCAGTACTAGTGATTAAAATACCAATTAATCTTTTTATTCTTAGATATTTTGTAGATTTTTAATCGTTACCTTAAGATTTGATTTTCATAGCAGACAAGAGACTTAAGTAAAACCATTGTTTTTTTTTGTTTTCCACTTGCCTTAGAGTAATCATGTGCTATAACAATGAAGGCATTAGGATGCAGACCAACCCAAAGTTTCTTTTTTTATTTTATTTTATTTTAGATCTCCACACTTACCTGGTAATCTTTTTTTGTTTTATAGTACAAGTGCATTAGAACCCCCAACAGCCAACATAAAGCCAACTCCCCTAGTTCCTACACCAAGCAAAGCTGCAGCAATTCCAGGAAACAAGGCCACACCACGTGCCAGCATTCGGCCAATGATCACACCAGCCACTGTTACTACTCCAACCACTACACCTACAGCAACGGTAATGCCTACAACTCAAGTGGAAACTCAGGAAGGTAAGCTGAAGATATTACTGTATTCTTTTTTTTGTGTGTGCATTTTTAGAACTATAAAATAATACAATCTAGTATTTGTTTCAGCCATACAGTCAGAGGGTCCAGTGGAGCATGTTATGGTGTTTGGGAGTACTAGTGGATCAGTACGTTCTACCAGCCCAAATGTCCAGACAACATTGTCACAAACAATCTTAAATGTACAGCAACAGCAGACACAAGCAACAGCTTTTGTGCAGCCAACTCAGCAAAGCCTGCCTCCAGTTGAGCCTGCCAGTCAGGATCCATCTCCTGCAATTGTGGAAGTGGTGCAGATTGAGAGGCCTTCTACATCTACAGCTGTTTTTGGCACAGGTTGTCCTTCTTTAAGCAAAATAAAGTGTTTTTCTGAAATATTTGTTTAATACACCCATTTTTGTGTTTACCCGGTTTTTCAGGTAGGCATATAAATGACATTTGTGACATTTCAGTTTGTTATATTAAAAAGAAAATGTTTGTTTATTATGTCATCTGGGTTCAGCAATTCATTTCCATGTTCTTTGACAGGCTTGTGCATAAAGCAATACTGCTTGCTGACTATGCTGGGTGGCAAATTTTCTAAAGCCATTTATATAAAAACATGCATCACAGACATGTTGATACCCACCTTGTCTCATTGGGCAACTTTGAGTTGGTTGCTGTAGTGGATGTGTATATACTTAAATATGTCTGGTTGGGAATTCTAATAAACATACACAATAGCTGTTACTTTTCAGCCGGTATGTTTAAAATAAATAATGGAACACCACTTATACATTCTTACAATCCTGTTTTGGCATCATATCTTTTCATATTTTCTGCAAATTTTTCAGGATATATGTGTTGATGGGCATTTAGGAGACCTAGTGCACTGCGGGGCCAGCTGATGCAAATGCCTTGACTTGCTCATACCAACACCAGTTAGCCTAACATGCATTCCTTTGGAATGTGGGAGGAACTCCTAATTTCTTAAAAAAAATCAGTGCAAATGTGGAGAATGTGCAGACATGTTACACAGGCTTTTGTACTGGCAGCAGTTAAGCCATTATTCAAACCCAGTATGCTGGAGCTGAGAGGCAGCAGTGCTAGCCACTGCACCACTGTGGAACACAGTTGGTAAAATTACTGTATTTATTTGAAGATGTCATCATGTGTGCTGTGCCATTATGGAGTGGTGGTGTTTAAATATTGAGTTTTTATGTGAAAAAGGGAGGATATGTGAAGCCTAATTTTTATCAATAGATAGACAAAGCCTGAATTAGTGGATGAAGTGGTCAACTTGCAGCAATGCCAGACGTTTTTGGGGGAAAAAAAAAAATCTTAATCACTGTCAGCTCTAAGTTCAGCTGTCTTAAAAGCGCAGCCAGGCATTCTTTATTAGTAAACTGTTAAACATTAAACCATCAGTCTTGAGTCTTATTCCACCTTCTGACACAGAATACTCCACCTAAACATGGGGTGGGAGGGGTGTGTGTAATTTTTTTTTTACGCTGCCTCTTCCATGTAGTTTGAAGTTATGGCCAAGAAAAAATTGTGAATGATGTTTTCTTGCAAGATGGAGAGTCTGAAATGTCTAATGTAAGAGAGGTATAGGGTGATCAACACATAACCAGAGCAAACCATATCAAAAAGTCTATAAAAGAAACCTCATGTTCAGACTATGTCGATGAGGCAGGCCTTCAATTCAAATTCTCATTTGTGTCTAAGCATGTTCTATTTTTGTTCACATGTTCAGTTGGTTTATTTAGCAATATTTTAGGAGAAAGTAAAATGCATGCATTTGGGACTTCACATGTGGATAATGGGACTTTTGAGAGAATAAATCTAGACTACTTGACGTGGATTGTGCGACATGGGTAACTTAATCTTTTCATGGAATTTTTTAATGCTGTTCGCTGTTGTCTTCCGTTGGTCACTATAGACCCCTATTATATCACAAATGGCCATTATTGCAAACTTCATTTGGGAAGTAACATATTAAAAAAAAAAAAAAATATATCGCCGTTTGGTAGAGTATTTAACACTGCAACAAAAACTTTCCAAGGCTGTTTGAGCATATAGGTAATGCATGGGATTAGGGTTTGTACATAATAAGAGTTGAGTCGAGCACAAAACTGCTATGCAGTTTCTGTCTAAATCCAGGAGAAACAGCATTGTAACACATGCTATTGGCTTGTCATGCGTGTTGATGTTAGTGGTCTGAGGGTTAGATGCTCTTATTACATGATTGCAAGGTTTTGGAGAAAGGTGCTGAGGTAAAGGACATGCTCGAATTATCTGATGATTGTACCACTCATAATTTGTATGTGTTTGTGTTATGGATTTCATAAATCTGTCATCATTTATTTTTCTGTTCTGTTTGTAGTTTCAGCCACCCCCAATGCTTCAATCCCAAAAAGACCACGTGAAGAAGGGGAAGAGAACATACCCGATAACACAGAAACAATCCAGGAAGATGTGGCAGATCAGCCTATCCCAAAGAAGCTCAGAATAATTCAGAGAGTTGGCCCTGAGGTTGTCTGTAGTCATATTTGTATACTTGCAGTTAAAGCATCTGAGATTTAATATAAATAAATAAATTTAAGTCTTTCCATTTATAGGAAGAAATTGTGGTGGAAGATAGTCCCGATGTTGAAACAGAGGTCCAGGCTGAAAGCCAAGAACCCCAAGTTCCTACACAGGTAAAATAAAATAAGGCATGGTCTATAAAATCAAGTAACGAATGTGCACTTGTTACTTGCCTTGGGGCATTTTTTTGTGTGACCTTTTAACTAGTGGTTGGTCAGGTGTGTACCAGTGACTTGGATGCAGTCTGTACTGATAAATTTTTGAAATTGTAAATTAAAGTGTAAGTGTATTGTAAGTAGGGATATCAGTATTGATTCTCTTATTCAAACTACTCTCCCTAATATGATAAGATAATGCATCTCTTGAAGGTGGTTGGTAACTGGGCTTAAGGGCTGTTGTCATCTCCCTACAGTTGAAAATTTTTTTTTTTTTTTTTTTTTTTACAACTGAGGGAACTCATTTTGTTTTTACATTGCTTATGTAGCATCCCTCAGCTTTTACTTAGGGAGCCGAGCTGAGTTCAATATTTTTTCCAAATAATAAATCTCAACATAACCTTCTTGCTATACTCAGCACTATCTTTTAATAAACAAACCTATGTTAATAACCTAATGAACTAATTAATAATTAAAATTTATAATTACTGAACTTGTACTGTGACAAAAAAGGTACAAGTTAGTCTTAACAGCCTTTGTAATGTTATGGTACTTGTAAAAGTTAGCTTTTTTTCCCCCAGTTTTATTCTCAAGTCATGTTCATGCTCCCCTCGCTCTGACACTGTTTGTTAGTTTTCAAATAAAGATGTGATATAACGAAACAAGTAAATTTTTTTTTATTCCATATTTTTTAATCAGTTTTATTCTTGATTAAAACCATACTTGTTTCGTTGATTTGTTATAGTCTCAAATCAAATGTATATTTTTTATTATCTAATAGTAACAATAATAGTATCCCACCACTCAAAGCGATAAATGCAAGGAAGACCCGGAATTAAACCAGTACAAAATAGTAGCATTTTCCCCTGTACCAGTGAAGCAGCTAACTGCGAGACTGCTGCCTTTCCATTGTGAAAGACACACATGAATGTAAATGTCTTTACTTGATATCGTTTGATATTTGGGCTTCACTTTTCACACATTGACAGCAGAAATTTTGTTTAGAAAGTTTGTATTCTTTAATAAAAGCATACTTGTTTTGTTAAATTTTTTGCGAAAGTGTTTGATATTTAGACTTCAGTCTTCATGTTATACACTGCATGTGAACATTTTGTGGTTATTAGTATAACATGAAAAATTTCATTTTCTTGCCTTTCATTTCCTGTCTTCCTACATTTGCACAGATCATTGTAGACACAGAACACACATGAAATGTATAAATTTCAAATAGATATATTTTCCTATACAATTCCAGTCACCTCTCATCGAGAAAAACATACTTCAGTTGTGAGAATTTTGTGTCTGACTTCAGCTGCTTCGTCAAGAGAGTTGGGTGAGCAGGCTGCCTGCCTATGGCTGATTGACACACTTGCAAAACAAAGGCATTATTGGTGGGCAATTGGCACAGTAATGAGGAATTGCAAATAAAACTAAGGTGACCTGACATTACAGATATTTTCGCAGGCTTCAGGGATTCTAAGTTTGAGGTAGAATTTTGTTGTCTCTAGCTTCTAGAAATGTTAATCATGGAGCCAACTTATTTCAAACTTTTTTTTTTTTTATAAAATTCCACTGGTTAGCCATCAGGGCCTGCTGCTTTCCCACTTTGAAGTGAGGTTATTGTGTCTAGTATCTGAGTGTCAAAGGTTTATCCAGTTCCACTGCACAGAGTATCTAGATTTGGTATTTGTAATGAATCAAAAAAACTTATTAGACTGTATCTTCATTAATCTGGGTAGAATATAAGGGCTTCTGATATTCTCTAAATGTGTGGGTTATATTTTTATGGTCAGTGGTTTTATCTATCTGTGTTTATATTTACTGTTACTGCATTCCTGCTTGTGAATTTGTTGGGCTAAGATCTTATTGGCCTTCTGTCTGTGTTCCTCATAATGTCGCAATTTAAAGATGAGCTGTTCCATCTGTTTAGTAGTCAAGAGGTTAAAGCAGGGGTGTGCAAAGTCATTCCTGGAGGGCCGCAGTGGCCGCGGGTTTTTGTTCCAACCCAGTTGCTTAATTAGAAAATAATCCTTGCCAATAATTACATTTCATGGCTTGTTAGTGCTTTAACTCTGCTATTTCAAGTCATTCTCAAATCCTAGATTTTTTTTTTCCATTCTAAAGATATCATCCAAATATTTTGAAGTGTAAAACGGATGGGTAATTCTCAGTCCTTTTTTCTCTTCTCTTTCCTTCCAAGTATTTAATTAAACCAAATAGTGCCTGATAAATACACACAGGCGTAAAGGGTAACAAGCAAAATGGATAACTGCTGGTTTCTTTTGTCATTTGCATCTTCTTGCTAATAAGGAGCAATTAAAAACCAAGAATGCAGCTGTTTAAGACTTAAATAAGCAATAAGGGTTCAAAATCTTAACGAGGAAGATAACTAAAATGAAGCAGAAGTGTTTCTAGAGCAATTTGTGCTTCTTATTAAGCAATTGGGTTGGAGCAAAAACCTGCAGCCACTGCGGCCCTCCAGGAATGACTTTGCACACCCCTGGGTTAAAGTCTGATTGCAAAACCGTCTTTTCCTATAAAGTGCCTCATTTGGAGACCTGTCATATTCTAGATCTACTCTGTTAATTTTGCTGATTAACTCGGACAACTTCTTAGTATCCAGTTTACTTTTGTGAGAAAGATATGAAGTCTGCCCTTTTTAAAATGCCTTCAGAGTTTCCCATAGTATTCTTGCAGAGACCTCTGAAGATGCATTTGTTACAAGAAAATAATTTGCTTGGATATGAATTCTATACATCAGCTAATGACGGACGGGGTTAAGACACCATCTGTAGGATCAGTGTGTAGGATGTAGTGATGATCAGAAGGGTGTAGTCAGAGATAACAAAGCTGTACAAAGATTTGATAATGGGCGAAAAATTGTCTATGAAGAAATCAATTCTTGAGTAACAATGACATACTGGTGAGAAGAAGGGAATATGCTCTTAGGTGTGGATTTAAAAATCTCCGTGGTTCTAATAAGTAATGAACCATTACAATCTGTGTAATTATTTTTGCAGTATTAGATGTTATTGCCTCTGTAGCTGAAGACCTGTCCAGGTATAAACTTAAAATTAGTTTGAGTGTTCACATTGGGAATAGATGCAAATACATTTTGGATGAATTCTGTCATCCACCTTAGGTGGATAAATATTTTTTTTATTATGTACCGTTAAATACTATTATTTTGCAATAATCTTTAACCACAAGTAGCAACATAAGCCACACATTTCATAGCTATTCCAGAAGGTGGTACTGTAATGCCATAGTGCTTTTTATATTGTGTGTTTTACTTATTACATTCCCATAATTACTGACTAGACTTCTGAATCACTTGAAAAATATTTTGGGCCCCTATTACTTGGAGAACTGCTTGAATTCAGTAACTCATTTATGGTTTTTGGTTTTCAGCCTGTATTGTTTGCATGTTATCTTCACAAAATGTTCCTGGATTTTAGTTCAGTTTTGTTTTGTTTTTTTTGTTTTTTTTTTTTAAAGTCAATTCATAGTAGCATATTTGACAGAACAACCTACAGAAAACACCAGACCATGGCTGCTTGTTTGAAGTCCTTGCTACAGATTTGACCGTTAGCTTTTTTTAAATCATAACTAGGCCCATGCTGGCTTTAAGTGAATTAACATAAATATCAACAACATATTTAAATATTCTGACCTGTGTTGATTATTTATATCTTTACTTGGTTTTATTGGGCATTAACATATGATTATTTGATTATAAGCTACAGCAGTGATTGTTTTTTTTTTTTGAGTACTTCTATTATGTACACCTATGACTTTTTATTAAGACTTCAGAAATGCAAATACGTTATAATGTTATCAACTCTTACTGTGTGAATTTAATTTTTTGATTATTTTTTGGCCACCCCTAGTTGAACTAATTCATAGGTAATGCACATGCTGCCTGTTACTGTGCTGTATTCCCCCATATGATGCATGTAGATTGGAAGAATGAAAGAACTAAAAACTGCAGTTCTGCATGCTCAAGCCGTAAACTTATTTATAATGTATAGACTGAAAGAAAATAGCAGTTCTTGTGATAAAGATCACATTATGTCAGATGGTGGTTTTAAAATAGATTAATTACTCTGCTAACCTGGTGTAAGCAATGAGAGGTTATTTTACTTGTGGCCTCAAAACTGTTTTTTCCTTCTTAATTTAATATGAAGGTGGTAATGGAAGAAGATTACACTTCAATAGATAGCAGCCAGGCTTTGCAACAGACTGCTCCAGGTGACCTCATTCCTCAGTTAACTGAGCAGCAACAAACACACATTCAGGACACTTTAGAAGAGAAGCAACAAGATGTGATTGTGATAGATACAGATTCTGAAACTGAGGAGGAGGAGGAAGCAGAGCAGGTACATATCTGGACTTGGTCATTTAAAGTTTGTATTGAGAACTGCGATGAGTGCATTGCTTTGTTAAGCTGTTATATAGCTGAAATTTTTTTTTGTTTATAGGAGTATGAAGAGGAAGAGGAAGAAGATGACGAAGAGGATGGAGAAATGGGGGATGAAGGTGAAGAAAGCAATGAGGGTAGTGGAAGTGGTAATGGAAATGAACAATTTGAAGGAGAAGAACATGAGGTTAGAGCATGGTTTATGTGATTGAGTTTTCTTAACTCATAAGTTGCTCCCATTTTGGTTCTCCTTTCTCATTTAGCTAAAATCTTGAAATGTTGATTATTTTAATGGTTATATGTAAGTACAGAATACAGTAGACCACTTTAATGAAATCAGTGTGTGTTCTTCTGGTTGTTATACCATTCCAGTAGATGGCTGGTGCATCATAAACATTTGTGTTTTGTTGCTACATATTTTTTTGGTGCACTGTCTGCTGAAATGACAAATGCACAATGCATTATATCACTTAACACATATTACAAAACACATTTAAATAGATGGTGCACTGCAAACATGAACTCTGAGATCGTCAACGATTACTTAGATTTCAGCCCATTTTAGGTAGCACAGCTAGTTATCTATTTATTGAAGGTTTTGATCTGCATTAAGTGTGTATTAATTAGAATGAGTAAAAAAATAAGTTCAGTGGTGACTTAATGTCTGACTAAAGTTTTCTTGATGAGATTAGGATTCTTGAAATCAGTGATAAAGTTAGAGTTTATCTTTTGTGACAGGGAATGGAAATTATGGACACCGGAACAGAAAATGAAGAAAGTTTGGAAACCGCTGACACCAGTCACAGAACAGCAGACCCTCAAAACAGTGGTATAAATTAATTTTATGGTGCTTTTTAATTTTTTGTGCAGTTTCAATGATTAGTTCTAGTTTTAAAACTGTCTGTTAAATATTGAATAAAAATTTTAATAGTGTATTTTTGATGGTTATATTTTTAAGCTTTTGCAATAAATAGCATGTACTGTTGGCATTGTATTTGTCAGAATAGGCTCCAGCCAACCACAGCTCTCGGGTATATTAAGAATGGTTCAGAAGTGGACAGTCTGGCACTGACATGCTAGCCTCTGAGAGCAACAAATGGAAGAATGACTGACAAAGCATTTTTAACCAAACACGTTATCTATCTTTATCATTGTACTTTTGTTCAGTATAGAATTCCTTTAGCCTTACTGTGCTTGACCGGTAGACCAAGACATATACAAAGTATGCAGTTCTTCTCTTTCTCTTGGTTCAAAGAAGCTTTTGCAGTATGGAATGGAAATAAGAGTGGAATATTATTCATATTTAAAGTATAAATATCTTTTTGTTCATTGACTACTTGTGATGTGGCAGTTAACTGTAACTTTAAAGTTGGTCACAAAGCCAGGTAAATCAAAATAGCTTCTTAATCAAAGATTTGTTTTTACCAATTTATCTTTGGGTCCTGACTATACAGCCTTATTTTCTTATAGCATAACTGTGTGTGTGTTAGATGAGTTTGTTTTTTTTCTAATGCAATCTGAGAACCTGTTTCTGTTCCATTAACTAGTGCTGGGAAAATGCTAAGACGTTTACTTTGTATTTTGGTGGATAATTTCAAGCTTTTTGGCAAACTGTTTTGATTTTGGGCAGACTATTTTAAGTTTTAAAATTTGTTTTAGTAAAAAGTGTTTGCCTCTTTCCACCCTTAGATTTTTCTTTGCTTTCAAAGCCAAATGCTTGGATGTTTCATCTCTCATATGCATGTTTTATGTAATATTTCTGTTGCACAGCTAATTCTTTTCCAGGGTTTTATATATATATATATATATATATATATATATATATATATATATATATATATATATATATATTAATATATTATATAATATATATATAATATATTATATATATATATTATATATATATTAATATATTATATAATATATATTATATATATATAATATATTATATATATATATTATATATATATATATTATATATATATTATATAATATATATATATTATATATTATATTATATATATTATATTATATATATTATATTATATATATTATATTATATATATTATATATATATAATATATAAAAAAAAAAAAAAGACTCATTGCCCGTGATCATTTTCTTTCAGGACTACAAATCGTTAGCTGCCTTAAGTATTTATTGAAATAAAACCTGCTGCTGTGTTAAATTCTTGACGAGACATGATTTTCATTTCAAAAGATGCAAGGTTGCAGATTAGTAATTAGACGGTTTGGTATTAACTACAGTTACCTTGCCAGATTTATTGTTTTACTTGTCTCATTCCATACTATTAACTTGTTCATTTATATATTTTAACATGGATTTTGGAACAAATTTGATCGATTTTGATCAGACATAACCCTCTTAAAATATCACATTTTTCTCTTGCACATTCTCACTTTTGTTTTCTCAGCCGGCCAGTTTTTAGTGAATAGCCAGAAACACTTAACTGTGGGTTTGGGCATAGATGCCAGCCTTTTTAACGGGATATTTTGACTTGTTACAGGAGATGGTTGTGTTGGTACGGTTGAATCAGCAAGTGAGTCCTCCAGAGAGCAACACACTCTACAGCCAGCTGCAAGCAATACAGACAGACAAGCACCTCGTCCTCCTCAGTCACCAAGGAGACCACCGCATCCGCTTCCACCACGACTTACAATACAGGCTCCTGCACAGGAACTGGGACCACCTTCTCAGGTCATTATAGTTAACACAATGAAAGAGTGTATTGCCTTAAAATCTGTAATGTTAATGTTACAATATGGTAATTGTGTGAGCTATTTTGTTCTCATATCATTACAGTCAGAGATTTGGAATGTTTATGAACCCTGTGGAGAAAGATGTATCCTAATTTTGTTAAATATTTGCAAAGATTATTTTACACAGGATTAATATGAATATAAATTGAGCACACGTTATTTCTAAAAGGGGTATTTCATTTTAAAATACTTCATAGTCTGTTACAATAATGAGATTCTGCCTACTGGTATCTTTTTTTTTTTTCTGAATTGCTGTGAAGTTTTAGTCTTCCATGATATCCTTGCCTCTTCAAGGCAAAAATCTTCTGAGGACAGGTTTATTCTAGTTATTACAGATGTTTAACTACAAATCAGTTCACAAAAAATTGGAGTGCTCAAGACAGTCTGGTCCAAAAGTGTGTATTACTAGCAAAACTCGGGGAGGGTGGGGGGGGGAAACTGCTTCAAATGGAGATACTGTGAACTGCATGACATCAGCTAAATTTAGATACTTGATGTCTGCATTAATCTTTCTCTGTACAGGCTGGTAGTGATAGCATTGATATTGTTACATGTACAGGTTACAGTGAGATCCTTGCATGCCTGAGCGATATGCACCAAGTTGTCACTTTCCAGTACCATGATAAAACATTGTGTGATATAATATACTGTCGCAGTTTCATTTTCTTTTAATTTGTGATGTGAATACAAAGATTTGGTTAATACGGATTTCTATTCACTGGGCACTCCTTGATACATGAGAAATATCCATAGTCCTAATTACAGGTCACTCCAAGCAATAATGATTAAATAATCAAGTCATTTTCCCAGACCATATTACAGTTCTGATTTTTAAAGCTCCGCATTAAATTAATATACAATGTTCTAACTGATGGTAGAGTATTTAAGAAGTGTCCTGTTTTTGTTCTATTTAAAACAATGCAAGTTGTGCTTTTCACACGGTGGTTTTGGCACCTTTACAAAAAAAATATAAAATTGCAAATTTTGATGTAGTTGGACAAAATCTTTTATTTTGCATATAGCACAGCACTTATTTTGAGTTCTTAAAATGACATTTGTTTTTGTTTCCACACACATTTCACAAACCTTTGCTATTCTAGAATTACAAATTGAACAATTACCTCATCCCCTCCCTTTTCTTTTGAAGAATGTTTCTCTTGGCTATGAGGGTGATTTTTTTCCCCCCAGATTATCTAAACTCACTTTTTACCCTTTTTGAGGAAATCCATACTTCTTACTCATTTGTCTATGACTTCAAACTGTAGCAGGTCACAGTTTGATGTATACAGTGATGGATGGTACATAAGAGTTTGTAACATTAAAGCCTGATAATAGAAGTTTGTAATATGTAGTATCTGTTGGCAGAAGAATGTTAATAGTGTTAGTGTCATCAACAGCGCATGCCACTTCGCCGCCAGTCTGTGGGAAGAGGACTTCAACTTACTCCTGGGATTGTTGGTTCGGTAAGTGGAAAAATTTTATGATAGATGTGTTTCATGTTGACTTATAAAATCATGTGAATGGTAACCTGCAGTTTGAATGAACCCTGGTAATTAAGGTAGATGCCAGGAGCAGTGAACAAAGGTTGATTAGTGTATTTCATGACCATATCCCAAACACATGTAAAAAGAGATTGGTTAGAGTTAAAAACAATGTCTTGGCAAACCATTTAATGACTTAGGAATGCTAAGCTGGGTATATACTACAGCTAGAGTATTCCTAATTCAAAATGTCTAGGATCAGATATATTTTGGAATATTTGCATAATACATAGGGATATCTTGAGGACACATGTGGGAAACAAGTAGGAAAATGCAGCCAAACCAGCTCAATGACAACCCATGCATATGATATTCATGTTGTAATGTGAATTTTCATTACAAATATATTAAACCTAAAAAGTGATCAATATAATGTGTACGTTGTAACTTCCTTTTACTGAAGAACTTTTAAATTTTTCTGTCACTTTATATAAGCTATGTGTTCTCATCAATCTGGCCAACAGGTCTGGAATATCTCAGTCATTAAACCTGTAGTAGCCTACACTAACACAAGGGATGCATCAATTTTGTGGCACAGGTGCTGACATTCTACACTCTTATGCTCAAGCAACAGAAAAAAATAAGAAACCTGTACAAAGAAAGATGTTTCTACTGTGCCAGTTGTAAAGTCGAGCTGTGTTTTGGTGACTGTTTCAAATAAGACTGCAATAACTAATAGACAATAATCGATTAGTAATGTTGGCAATGATCACTTTCATCAATTAGTTGATTACACTATTAGGCAGAGTACATTCTGCTGGACAGTTGCGTCACTACTTCATTCAGTTGTGTACGCATTTGAAAAAAGGCAGACTGTAAGCAAATCCTGGAAAAGACAGTGCTTCAAAACTGTTAAGTCACTCTTTACTCCAAACACAAATTGTGTAGGTCTGATCTTGTATGGTACAAGAACACAATAGAGATGCACAAACACATATGAATTGGAAACCTTTCATTACAGGCTCTTTGGAGAAGGAAGACTCGCCATCATCCCAATAAGTTGGATGTTACTTCAGATATATGAACACAGTATTTGTTAGGCTAGGCATAATGAAATGACTTTTGGGTTGAAGTGAGGAAAAATTTGAGTCGGTCTAGCTCTCTACAATACGAATTAAACTCTAGCATATGCGACAGTTTCATGGTAGGTTAATAAAACTGTGTCATTAGCCTCTAGATAGTAAACGTTTAGATTTTCATTTTCCAATATTTGGGTGTTTTTGATGTGGTCACTCTGGTAAATTATGGTGCTGCATTACACGGTTGCAAACACTTGTAACTTGTGTATGTTTACAATAAATGGTTGCGATTAAACGCAAGTCCCTTTCCAAAACTTTTTTTTTTTTCTTCAGTCGTGTGCAAAGGAAATCAAACACTCTGAGAGTGCTGCTGTGAATTTCATAGCACATCAATTGTGATGAAAGGCGGATTGCTCATTAAGAGTTGAAAGATAGTAGGGAGGTTGAAAAGGGAAAGTTCCAGACTAGCTGGCTATTTGGACTTCACCTGGCCTTTATACAATCCAGCGAAAGACACAATAATGTGCAAGTACTCCTGCAGAAAGCCTAGTTTAACCGGTAAAGCAGATTTTGTGGTAGGATCACACAGTTTCAGTTGTGAAAATTTAACAGTTCACTCCCAACAGCAAAGGACATGCAGCAGGCTGTGACAGTACATTGGCTGCAAGTTAATGTACCAAGGAATCTATGGTGGTGGTGAAAGGTTTCCTGACACAAAACTATATGAACTTTCAGTTAAAATAAACTCAACATTTTACTTGGCAAAGCAAAAACAGTTTCACGTAAATGAAACCACTTGTTTTTGCTGCAAAAAGAAAATAGTATGGACATTTCAACAACATATGACAACCATGTTTGTTCTGTCAACTGATTTCAAATAATACCGTAGACTTGCACAAAAAATAGAAACTAATAGTCATGATTGTGCAACAGATTCTTCTCTGGTAGAATGTTGTGATGGTCAGATATTTACATAATGCTTTGCCAGTAAACATTCTTTCATAGAAACTGGGGAAAAAACAAAACCAAACTTAAAACATGTCATTTAAGTTATATTTTGAAGTGTTAGTTTAATGCAATTTTTTTTTACAGAAGACTTCATTTTTTGAAAACTGTTGTTTTTAAGGAAATTGTGTGCGCTAATTGCAACCAGAGCCAAAAATTCTACTAAGTGTTGTATTTCTATTTACTATTTTCAATGCATTGTTTTATAAAATCCTATATTTTGTTAAATATCTAAGTAGTTTCTTAAAAAATGTCTGAAAATCTTACACTGACCTGTTTAATTGGTGAAAGGTTTCATTTAATGCACTTCATGTATTTAATTTAAAATGAATTTATTTTACAATCCAACTAATCAATTAATGTACAAAATAATAACCAGATTAATCAATTATCAAAATAATTTATTTGCAGCCCTAGTTTCAAAATATTTGCATCAAATACCATTGTCATCTGCAGCAGTAAAAAAAAACATTACATAATGTTGGTCTTGGAGGCAGTTTCAAAGAAAGATATTGAACAGAGATGACTAGAAAAGTGTATTATGGTCAGCATCTTGTAATTCTTACATTTTCTTCTTCTATGCAGTTGTGCTTTTGGGCTTTCCCTTCTTTTTTCCTAGAACCAGTTTTCCCTTTTCTTTCAAAGCAGCAGTTCATCTTTGTATAAAATCTTCAGTTTCTTGGAAATCTGTCACACAGAATAATCCTCATCCTGCCAGAAAACATGTATGGACTGACATGTTTCTTAAAAAGGCAGTTTAATTTTGTCCATTTTTGAACTTCGAGCTGAACTTAAGGAATTCCAGTACCTTGCCACCGAAGGAAAGACTATGTACTTGGTTTATTGGACAGAATAACTGCTTTCAATGGTGCCAATACATTTACAAAGGTTTCTGTAATAACCAATTAACATTTAAACATGACCAAGGATGAATTAAGAGAGACTGAAGGAATGCCTACTGAAAATGAGGATTTGCAGTCATGTGAATTATTGAAATTGGTCCTTTCAAGCAGTAATAGCCATGAGAAACACTAGTTATATATACCTTGGCTGTGTTTAAATTAATATAATGGTATCTTAATAAAAGAAAAAGTGTCGATTTCCTTTGAAAGCATTCTATAAAAAAAAAAAAATTCTTGGCGATTCTAAATTTTTCAATGGGTGTATGTGTGTTTTTTTTGGTTTTTTTTTAAAATACATTTCTTTATTTTGCCCATTAAATAAAATTATGTAGGATTGCAATTTATATTTATTTTTTTTGTATTACTGACTGCATATTTTCCATTGCAGCAACATTTTTTTGAAGATGATGACCGAATGGTGCCAAGTACTCCAACGTTGGTTGTGCCCCATAGAACTGATGGCTTTGCTGAGGCCATTCAGTAAGTGTGACTGCCCCTCAAATAACTTTTGTAGACATGCGGAAAATTAGTTTATATTCTGTATATAATTGAATTTTGGTTTGCATTGAACCTATACTTTTGTAAGTCATGTAGAGTGTAGTATTTTGAAGAACTGTGCAGACTTTATTCAGTTTGAGGACTGGTTTAATCATGCTGAATTTCTGTAACTCGATTTGATAACTCACTGTTCAGTTCCACTTCTCTCCACTTAAACAAGGGTACATTTGGAAAGTTTTAAATTTTAAAGTTGAAAGTTTTCCTTGAATTTTAAAGTTTACCATCCATGAATTCTAAACCTCTTAACTGCTAAGTTAAGTTTCCATGTCTCAATTATTAGTTCCCCTCAGGTTGCTGGAGTTCAACGGTTTAGGTTTGGTCCACCAGAAGATATGGCACAGACCAGCTCTAGTCATTCAGATCTTGGGCAGCTGGCTTCTCAAGGAGGTAATCTAATTTATAGTTGTCTTAATTTTTCATGTAACAGTGTGTAATTCCAACTTTGATATTGTGTATTAATAAGGAGTATGAACCACTGCTTTGGTAACTAGTGAAGTTTTGATGCTAGCTTTAATATTTTACCATTTTCAAGAATAATATTTTATGCCTAAATTTTACTTATTATTTAGGCCTAGGCTTGTATGAAACTCCCCTGTTCCTAGCAGCTCATGAAGATGAATCAGGGGGACGCAGTGTACCAACTACACCTCTGCAAGTTGCAGCTCCAGGTAAATGGGGAAAATCAAAACTAAACTGTGAAACGTGTCTCTTATTAAATAAATATCATTTTGAATACTACATTTATATTAGGTTTGAATTTTATTTTTTTTTCTCTTCATCCTGTAAAGCACTTTGAGCTACATCTTTTGTGTGAAAATGAGCGATATAAATAAATGCTGTTGTAAAAAAATTTTTTTGTAAATTGGCAAATAGGTACTAAAATTTGTTAGTCATATTAATTTTCATTGTTTTCTCTGGTTTTGTGAAATGTTTTAATGTGATTTGTTTTTTGGTATCTTCATTATTACAATGCATGTAACAATATGCAAACATTTAAAAGTGGTGCTACCAATTAAATATTTACATTTATCATTTAATGCAATTTTTGTATAAGAATTTAAAATGCATTATCTTTTACAGTTACAGTATTTACTGAAACTCATCCCTCAGATGTGGCCGAGAATGCCTCACAGTCAGTACCGATGGTCACAACATCTACAGGTTCCAGTAGTGAACCAGGACAGGGAGATGAAGGCGAAGAAGTATTTATAGAATCCGAGGGGTAGGGTCTTTTTGTCTGTATGTTTTCTCACAATAAAGCTATGCAATGGTGGTTTGGTGCTGTTGCTTGTGTAAAGCTATTAGTTCGTTGATCTTTGGAGGGTAAAATTAACTCTATGCTTCTCTGTACATTAAAAAAAGGCCTGGTACAGAAGCCAGTCTAGATGTGGAAAGCCAGCCTGAAGCTGAAGAACCTGCTCAGCCATCTGATGATGCTGATCTTCCTTCTACTAGCCAGGATCCTCCTCCAACAACTGCTTCTACAGGTTTGTGTTCTGTTTATTTATTTTATTTATTGAGCTCCCGTAATATACAGTAGTATGCCTTATCATTAGTTAAAGATGCACTAAATGTTTTGTCATTAGGAAATTTTGATGATTATTCAACCAAACATTTTGAATTGAAATTTAAAATCAAAACAATTAAATTTTAACTATTTGTTTTTTTTAATGCAGAAGACACTGGTCTACTTCGTTGGTTGTTACTCTCCAGGAGCCTTTAGAATTCATATTGGTGTCCTTTTGTCATTGTAGAATTTGTCAGTTTAAATTCGAGGTGACAAAAGACTCTGCCTGTTATGTTTTTTCACCAAAAGAATAGTGTTTTTATGCTAACATTTTTCTGTTAGATGCAACACGATTCTAAAACTCTAATTGTATAGATTTTATCTTCCAGAAACAACCAACACACAGCCCAGAAATAGAGTGGTAATTCGTCATCCTCCGCATGCAAGGACAGATAGTCGAGGGCGGCCAGTAACGCAGACAGGTATACATTTTTAATATATAAAATAAGATTAGGAAAAAAAATTGCGTTAGCTTTTTTTTTTTTTTTTTGTTAAAGAAAAAATGGCTGAAAGGGGTTCCTGTTGATTCTTGGCATGATCTTTAAAAGTCATAATATTAAAAACAGACAAAAGATTAGATCAACATTAAATAAGATTTTTTTCTAAATATTTAAGTTAACTCCGTTCTTGCTGCTTAAATTTTAGTTGAGCTGTCAGTCACTGATTAGAACCTTTAGAGTAATAGCTATATTGAATAGAACTTTAATTGTTGAATTATCCTCCCCTGAAACAGCTGCGATCACAAGCATCTCGGCTGGCCGCAGAGCATTGGGTGATGTCGCAGTCTATTCAGCACAACGCTGCCTGCTGACACATGGGAGAGGAACGGAGAGGAGAGCAGGTTAGAGTTAGTGTTGTTTATTTCTTTAAATGGAATGTCAGGGAAAAAGAGCACTAAGGTGGGATGAAAGTGCAGACTAGAAATGAAATCTCATAAGAGAATTTTTAATATTTTCTGTTTTACTTGGTTTAGTGAGAGATGTATTTTGATTTATGAACTTTGTTCATAAATTCCCAAAGGGTCCCAAACTATTTTAATTTGTTTTATAGTTCAAGAAGGTGATAAACATGATTGTTTTTCATTAACAAAATAATGGATTATTTTTATACATTCTTGTGTATGTATAGATGCACAAGGTAATAGCCCAAAACACATCTGAGCTGCCTGAGAGGGCTATGTGTTATGAATTATACTTTATATACCATTTTCAATTCTTGGCCAAAGAGTCGCTCAAGGAAATTTAACTCTTTTTGAAAAATGTTTTTAAATTCTCTTCCAAGAGTTCTGGTATGTTTCAGTACTAAAGCCAACTGCTTCAGGTTTAATGGAAGGAAAATATGCTGTCATGAGCTGAACTTTCTGTTAAGTGTAGATGAAGATAAACTTTTGAAAGGTGAAGATTTACCCTAGGCACATTTTTTACTTTCAGTCGAATACCAATAATTAGAAATACATTTGCTGGAGTCTGTTGTAGTTACTAGTTTAAAAACAGTACTACCCTCAGACCCATAAGTAACAAACAGTAGACTTTGTCCTGTACCTTTTCTCTTAATAGTGGAAGTAATATTTTATTAAAAATCTTCAGGTCCCATGGAGATTGTACAGGACACAGTAGTGTGCTTTGTTCCTTTGTCCAAGGGTCTCTGTTTAATTTCAGCTTGCAATATTTACTCTGCAGAGAGAGGTCTCAAATGATGAGAAAAGTGCTATATAAATGTAATTTATTATTATTATTTTCTTGCTAGCCTAAAATAAGGCTAATGATGTTTAGTGATCATCTGCTAAGGTTCCATATCTGGGATTCTCCAGGGAGTATCAGTGTTCAAGTATTTTGTTGAGGTACATACTTTGCACAATTAATCTGCTACAGAGTGCAGAAGCTTTGTTCTGATGTAGTAGTTTCAGAGATCAACCATTTCTAGGGCTCGAAAGTAGGAGGATGCATTGTTCAGTTAGGTCTCAGTGGGTACCAAAGTCCAACCTTTTGGATAATAAGGTGTAAAGGTTTGTCCAAGGCTTGCAAAATGTCGCAATAGTTGCACTTATTTCTACGAAGGCCATGAAATTATCTGATAATCTTAAGTGTTATGTAGGGTGTCACTTGTAAGTGATGCTGCCATGTCAGATGGACTCTTGCCTTACAACAGCGTAAAGTCGAAATAAACTGCAGAGCTTCCTGTGTGTGTTCGACACAGGCTTGCTGACAAAGTACATGTACTGTGCCACTTCTGTACGCAAATAACTTTGCATGATACCATGGCAAGCTCTGTAATCCCTGCTGTTTTGTTGAAGGACATGCATGTGGCAGATTGACTGGCAGGATGATGCCCACCCTGTTTCCGCATCCAAATGGTGCCTTCTTTCACCTTTACGCCAGGTGCAGCTGCGTTATGTGTGACTGGACTTTTCTTGCAGGGAAGGCTTCTGTTCTCTTTCTCTGATGTAGAACCCTCATCCAAGCTCACCTCTGTTATAGTATGTGTTTATTTGAAAACAGCAGTGTTAGATCAGGGGGAGTGTCAATTTGACTTAGAGGGGAAAAAACAATGAAAAAACGTTAACCTTTACAAGTACCATAAATATACACCAGCTGTTATAGGCTCAAATCAAATGTATGTTTTTATTCTATAATAGCAATAATAAGAGCAGCTCAACTCAAAGCGGTAATTCTGGGAAGCACCTGGAATCAAACTGGCAACCTCTTGATTATGAGTCAGTAGTTCTTACCACTGCACCACCCAAGCTTCATACCCTAACCAGATTTCTTTTTCTTCGGTTATACTCTTGAATAAAAGTGTGCTTGTTTTGTTATAAGTGTACCTTTTGTGAAAGTGTTTTTGATATTTGGCCTTCAGTCTTGACACATTATACACTTCATGTCAAAATTTTGTCATTAGTACTATAACATGAAAAAAGCTTCTGTTTTAGTTGTGTGTTCAGCATTTCTTGCCTTGCATTTCCTATAATTCTACGTTTTACATAAATCGTTGCAGACACGGAACACACATGAAATGCATGTATTCCAAATATTGATATATTTACACTGTACAACTCCAGGCACCTCACTTTCAGATAAACAGACTTCAGCTGGGAGTACTTTTTGTCCTAGTAGAGCTATAGCTTTGGGAGGGGGGATGGGATAGCAGGCTGCTTGCACTAATCAACACATTTGCAAAACAAAAGACTCTAATGGAGAGGTGAGAAGGAATTGAAGATGACATGGGATTACGAGTTTTTTCGTAGGCTTCAGGGATTCTAGTGTTAAAGAAACTGCACTTTGACTTAAGTGAGGACTGATGATGATATACACTAAATGGACAAAAGTGTTGGGACACACCTCTTGATTACTGAATTCAGTTGCTTCATTCAGACCCATTGCCACAGGTGTATAAAATCAAGCACCTAGCCATGCAGTCTCCAGTTACAAACATTTGTGAAACAAAATGGGTAATTTTGAAGAGCTCAATGACTTCAAGCTTAGTGCTGTGATAGGATGCCACTTTTGCAATTAGATGTTTTGTGAAATTTCATCTGTGCTGGATATTCCATGTTCATTTGTAAGTGGTATTTTTGTAAATTGAATGCTTTTAAGAAAAAGAGCATCTCGGCCATGAAGAGTAGGACATCGTAAAGTTACAGAAGGGAACGACGACTGCTAAGGTTCATGGTACGTAAACTTCGCAAACACTGTGCTGATTCCATAGCTGAAGAGTTCCAAACTTCCACTGTCATTAATGTAAGCACAAAAACTGTGTGGCGGGAGCTTCATGAAATGAGTTTCCATGGCCAAAGCAGCTGCATGCAATCCTCACATCACCAAGTCGAATGGAATGGTGTAAAACTCACTGCCACTAGACTGTGGAGCAGTGGAAACATGTTCTATGAAGTGACACATCACACTTCTCTTTTTTGAAGGTAGATGGGTCACTCTGGGTTTACCGGATGCCAGGAGAACGTTACCTGCCTAACTGCATTGTGCCAACTGTGAAGTTTGGTGGAGGAGCGATTAATGGGGCTGTTTTTCAGGGTTTTGGTCAACACTATGCTTCCAACTTTGTGGAAAAAGTTTGGGGAGGGCCCTTTTCTATTCCACCATGACTGTACCCCAGTACACAAAGCAAGGTCCTTAAAGACATGGTTGGATAAATTCGGTGTGGAAGAACTTGACTGGCCTGCACAGAGTCCTGACCTCAACCCCATCAAACACCTTTGGCATGAACTAGGATGGAGATTGTGAGCCAGGCCTTCTCATCCAACATCAGTGCCTGACCTCATAAATGCTCTACAAAATGAATGGTCACAATTTCCTACAGAAACACTCCAAAATCTTCTGGAAAGCCTTCCAAGAAGAGTGGAAGCTATTATAGCTACAAAGGGGGACCACCTCCATATTAACTATATATTTGAATGCACTGTCATTGAAGTCCCTGTTGGTATAATGGCGTCCAAATATTTTTGTCCATGTACTGTATGTTAAGTCAGTCAGTCATTTTATGCCTGAGGGCTAAAATGAAAGCCTCATTTGCCTTGTTAAACAAAAACTGGGCTATTCCACTTCATCCTTGGACACTTCACACAAACCAGGTACATTCTTTTTGGTTCCAAAAACATATTCTAGTATTTAGTTACCACAAATAACTTTTCAAACATTAGTATCATTAAGCAAGCATTTTTTTCTCACTTATTTTTTTTAATCCATTATCTAACACTTTTCATTCTAAGTGTAACATTGTCCCTCAGTCCTGGTGCTTGTTTAACCTGATTTGTGATATTGTCTGAATTTTTCCTATCATTACCTTTAAAATTGGTTATAATTATCTGTCGTTTAAATAATGGCAGAGACCACATAGAGGAGCAGTTAGTGATGTCTGTGGCAATAGAGTTTTTATTGCTTGTGAATATCTATATATATATAATTCACTAAGCCGCCGACAAGTAGACACCCATGGAAAGCACGCAAGATAGCCACGCCCACCAACTCTAAGACCGTTGGATACAACTACAACTTGCAGAGCCACGTCCACCAACTCGAACATAGCAACTCACAGAGCGGCGTGTAGAACAGTTTGCAAGGGGTATGCCATGGTCTTACTGTTGGTGGGCGGGTCTCTGTTAGTTGCTCTTGCGAGGTTGTCTCTCCCTATGCATTTCCTGTGCGACACACACAGGCTGCGCCAGGGAGAGCCCGCGCACACACACACAGGCAGCGACAGAGGCACACACACACAGGCAGCGCCAGAGAGAGACAGAGGCACACATGCACAGGCAGCGCCAGAGAGAGACAGAGGCACACACACACAGGCAGCGCCAGAGAGAGAGCGCCGAGTGCACCGCGCGCACACAGGCAGCGCCAGAGAGAGCGCCGCGCGCGCGCACACACAGGCAGCGCCAGAGAGAGAGGGCTGGACTCATAAGGTAGGAAGGCAGTTGAAGAATGCATTGGGCTTGATTTTGTTTTCACTTCTGTTTACAGCAATTGGTTCGTAGTGTGCATTTTTGAAATGTTACTTTTCTTGGTGGTTTATTAAATTACGGATTTTTTCAAATGTTCATTTTTTGTTGCTATAGCGCAAACTATTGCAGTGTTAGTTTTCTCTGTTGTTCAAGGTTTTCTCAGTGTTATTCATTGTTTTTACATCCATCCATCCATCCATTTTCCAACCTGCTGAATCCGAACACAGGGTCATGGGGGTCTGCTGGAGCCAATCCCAGCCAACACAGGGTACAAGGCAGGAACCAATCCTGGGCAGGGTGCCAACCCACCGCAGGACACACACAAACACACCCACACACCAAGCACACACTAGGGCCAGTTTAGAATCACCAATCCACCTAACCTTCATGTCTTTGGACTGTGGGAGGAAACCTGAGTAACCGGAGGAAACCCACGCAGACACGGGGAGAACATGCAAACTCCACGCAGGGAGGACCCGGGAAGCGAACCCAGGTCTCCCAACTGCGAGGCAGCAGCGCTACCCACTGCGTCACCGTGCCGCCCATGTTTTTACATTTAGTTTACTATTACGCAGTGAATTCTATGGTTTAATTAACTATATTTGTGCCTAAAAACTTACAAAAATATATATTTACATACAGTTCGTATGGTCTGGAACGGATTAATTGTATTTCCATACAATCCTATAGGAGAAATTACTTCGGTTTACGACCAGAGTTTTGGAACGAATTATGGTCGTGAACCGAGATTCCACTGCATTCTTTTTGGTTATGACGCACAACCGCATCCACCATTGCAAACTGTTTTACACGCCATGGTCTTAGAGTTGGTGGGCGGGTCTCCGTGAGTTGCTCTTGCGAGCGGGCACATGACCAGGCAGTGTGTTTGCTTCGAGAGCGAGGGTGGACGCAACAGCACCATCTAAGAAGAATCATATTTGTCGCGGATGTGAATCGCTGTATGCAGCGTGTAAAACAGTTTGCGAGGGGTATCCCATGGTCTTAGCAGTGTCTATGCTTCGATGTGAAACGCTGTATTGTATTTTGCCCTCTCCAGAATAACATCTTTTCATTCACCTACAGTCGTATCCTCAAAACCAACCCCATTTGGACAACTGTGTCTTTCAGGAAGTGCTCACCCATCAATACATAATTATGCGGTGTATGCTATGCCGCGGGTTGGCTAGTTTTTATATATTAAAAAGTGTGCTTTCTCATATTTCAATGTAGAATTACCATAGTCCCGTCAAAGAAGGCATAGTGATTGGGTTAACTAGCTAAGCTGTTACCCTTGTCTGCTTAAAGGAATTCATTTACAAGTTATTTAGAACTTTATAAGCTACAATTTTGTACACATTTTATATGAATTGTTTTCTGCTTCTTTTGTATGTCTTATAATATATAATATCAATTATAATGACGGCTATCTGCATGATATTGTAAATGTCAAGGTTTAGAGCTCTTTGCAATAGAAATTACCAGAAAATTGCTCCTCATTACATAAAAGCACTCTGTGACATCGGACAGTGTTGTACTGGATAATTTAGGTAATACTTTGAGATAATTAGCATTTTCTTTAAACATAACAGAGGCACAGCTGAATTAATTTATGCTTAAGATTTTTCTTTAGGCCACAGTCTTGCTATGTGATCATTTATAATTTAGCCCTCCCTTTTGATTCAGCTATGCCAAAATGTAAACACAAAGCAGTATTACCCCGCTCCAGGACTGGAAATTGAGATGTGTGTCTAGTTTTACGAAACTCCAGAGTTAAGCGCTAAAAGGACTTTATCTTCTGAAATTCATGTTTCCTTTGGTGAACTGCTAAACAAGGCTTTAACATGTTACTTCTGAACAGAAAACCATATTCTAGTTGATTATATATAAATATATGCCAACAAATACTTGTACTTATCCTCTTGCATGTAAACCTACATTGTCTGTCTTTAATTTTATGAGACTGTTTTTTAATCAGTCCAGATGTCAGTTGTCCTATAGTAATCGCTGATGAAATTAAGGCATTTTTAATGTTTTCAATGTCTCAAACATGTCTTCCTATAAAAATGGGGATATTTGATATGTTTAGATTGCCTTAAAAAGTTCCATATTCTTTGCAAGAATTGCTTTTATCTGAATCACTATTTAATTTGTTTCAACAGTGCTCTAAAAGTTGTGAACTGCTATGGTACTACTAATAGTTCCCAAATGACTGTGTAGAATAGTGTATTTGAGAAACACAATCTGTTCCCTTTAAAATAGGAAAGCTTGTAATTGCATTTATAAAATTTTGTGACTCTGCATGTTGGTGAATTTGAGTCTAAGTTGCTGCTCTGCTCCCTCTGCAAAACAACTTCTTTTGTGTTTTTGCTTTGCCAGTGTAAATATAAAGTTACTCTAGGTTATTCATCATGTAAGTACAGTATTTGTCTTTGAAAAATATTCAAAGAAAGAAGTTTTTAGTATTAATGTGTCCTGAGTAGAATGCAAGGAATTACAACAGACTTAGGGTTCAGGGGAGTCAGGAATGTAAGGTATAATTCTAGACATTCATACAGTTACCAATTTGTTTATTATATAGGACATACCACACCCAGAATTCCAGATATTCTAGATATTTAAAGTTTGTGTTCCAGAGAGGACAAAATATCTGTTTTCTGAATTCTTATCTCTCAATTTCACAGGTGTTGGGCGTGCCTTTGGAAGAAGAGGACGTTTCAATAGAGGAAATATGAGCTAATTAGCATGCTTTCACCTTGTGTACTGTAAAGACTAAATAATGCGTTTCTTTTAATTCCCTTAAATGTTAAATACCTTGTGCTTTGTTTAAAAAAATGAGTGAACAATTTAATTATACTTTCATAATAAAATTTGACAATTGTCAGTCATCTTTTCCAGAAATCCTTTTTTTTGTTTGTCTTCCTCTTTCCTTGGGTTCATTTACAAACACTTGTACCAGTCTTTATGTGCATTTGAGTGGACTGATGACAAGTTTGGCATTGTTGAATTGATGGTAAACTTAATGTTGTAGTACTTGTCTGTAGAGAAGAAAGGCAAAAAACAGTTAATTTCCCAGTATTTCAAAACATGGTTTCATATTTTCTAAATATACTGTAGCTTCTACAATTGACACTTAAAATCATCTAGTTTTTGAAGATTATTTGTAAATTTTAGAAAAAATTGACAGGTCTTAGTGGTATTTTTGGTACTTGTAATTACATAAAGAACAAAACATTAAACTTTATTTTGTTAAATCTCTGGTATGTTAGTGTTGAAACTAGTTTTTCTAATTTAATATCAGAAAATGTTTAATAGATTGGTAAGTAGAATGATAAATCAAAATACAAGACTTTTGAATATTTGAAAATGTTTTAAAATGTATGTAATAAGAGTAGATACAGAACAGGATGAACATTTCAGAATTTAGATTTTTGTTTTTATCCCAACCACTTGTTTCTCTGGCTACTGTGGTAAACATTTAACTTGATTCATTGAGATTGACATCTCTTATCAACTACACTTATTTTGATGACTAACTAATCATCTCAAATGGATCATATGGTGGCGATAATCTAAAAAGATGAGTTATGACCACTGAGAAAAGAGATTGATGCGTCACAGATTTAAACTATGAAATGTTGTGAATAGGATATTTGCCTTTAAAAGCAGTATATTGTCATTTTTAACTCTTAAGAACCTTCAGATTTATTGCACATTAATTTTGTAACAAATAAAATAAGCAACAGTACTTATGACTGCTGTTTGATTCCCTTAGCATCTCATTTGTTTAAATTACAAAAGTTTCAAGTGCCTTAAATGAAGATAGTATTATGTAAAAATAGACATTTAAAGTATCATTATGGAGGTTTTTGTTGTTTTGTGTTATCATAAGTCTACAGCAATAGAGCTGCCAGGCTTACCCAGACATTATGTGGATAAGGCGATAGTGCTTCTGAATCAGAAAAATCCTTCTGATTCTATAGCCGTAAGAGCTACTCTTAGTAAGTTAATGTTAAATACACAAGCATTTGCTTAACTAGAATAGCTTTATATATATATATATATATATATATATATATATATATATATATATATATATATATATATATATAAAATATATAATATATATATAATACAGAAGGTTATGGAAAATCCTAACACTCTAAAATTTGATGTTACAGGTTCAGATAGAAAGGTACATTGCATGCTTGGCAAGGGAAAGGATAGAGGCATGTACAGAGTCTTTTTGTAAGCCTGGAGTTTCCAAAGCACAGAATTAAAAAAACTTATACAAAGACTAACCTTTGACTTTTTCTTCAGTTACATATCTACAGAAAAGGGTTTATTTTGACTTATGTATTGTTACAGCATAAAAGTTAACATTAAAAATATGGAAAAATACATTTACAAATAGTTTGTCCATTAAATAGTTTGTCCATATGTTGTGCTGACAGAAATGTAGCTATTATATGTAAGCCTGAAAATGAAATGTCTTAAGCAGTAAGGTTTTTGTGCTTGAGGTATGGAATTTTCTTGTGTTCTTCATTTGCATGAACTGGTTTTTTACATTGATTTTTACATAATTCTTTAAAGCAAAGATACTAGTGCTTTGCAGGTACAGACTGGAGGTGGCAGAAAGTCCAGAAGTCTGAGTTCTGTATCAGATCAAGGTTCTAGGCTGCTGTCGCAGAGCAGAGGAGACTGGAGTTTCACCAAGAGGAACTGTAGATTCAACACAGTATGATGTTAGGATAGACTGAGTGGAGTCACCACTAAATCACCAATTTTATTTATCTGTAAGCGGTGGCAGGGCTTTATTCATGGACAGAGTGCTTGGATATATTCCTGGAAAGTTTACTATTCTTTGTATGGACTGTGAACGTCTGTGTCTTCAGTTTGCTTTACTATCTATGAATATTTATTACATTCCTGAAGATTCTTATTCCTTCAGGACTGCCTGATTGTCAAAGTGACACTGGCTTTTGTAGTGAATCAGTTTGCACTATTTGCACTTTTTAGACACCACAAATTGTGTTGTCTTTTACTTGCCGCTGGTCCGTCTAGTCCTGCAAACTAATCGGGGGTTTGCGTAACATCTGAGTGTTGGGCATGCCCTGGCACCGTGACCTCTGTGAAACTGGTATTGTACACAAGTATTAGTTTAACTTGATTTAAGCTAAAATTAACTTTGTTTAAAAAGAGTGCTGTATATGCACATTTTCATTTATAGTACATATTTTTACAAAACCAGTTTATAATACATTAAATTGTTAGGAAGTTATTTGCTGTTAGGATGGTAATGACATGTTCTCTTACTTTTGGAAAACAGGAAATAGTTGTATCCATCCAGACTTTTTGGGTTGGGTACTGATATTGCTGAGGTAATACTGGTTTGAATTCCACTTAATGAGCTGATTGCAATTTCTTTAGTAAGATGAGCTTTAAAGAAAACGTATATAAATCTTAGATTTCAAGCCTTTCAAGTATTACCAATAAAAAAGAACTATAAACCTAGAGTAGTATACACTATTACGATTAAGGTTTATTTTTTTATTTATTTATTTATTTTTTAAACAGATTTATTTATGTACTGTGAATGACCTACCTTTAATTTTTAAATTTCCTCCAACTTCTCTTGCTGTTCTCTTTCTGATGACCTTGATTGACAAAGAAGTTGATGGTTTGGCACAGTTATTTGATGGTTGTTGCTCAAAGGTATATTTTTGAAATACACTACCTAGAATCAGAGTAGAAAACTAATTAATTGATTACTGCACAGCTTCAAGTGTAATAATTTGTATAATCAGTGTCTAGGGACAAATTAAATACATCTTTCAAAACTTATACAGTCCCCTCCAAAAGTATTGGAACAGTAAGGCCAAATTTGTTTTTGCAGTGCACTGAAGACATCTGTGTGTGAGATCAAAAGATAAATGTGAGAAGAGATCTGAGTGACCAAAAGTATTAGAACAGAATGTTTCAACTAAAGTCAAAAATACTTATTTGGTTGCATATCCCTTGCTCGCAATATGTTTAAAATCATTCTTTTATGCATACTTTGGCCTTTCTATCACTTTGATAGGAGTTAATCTTCGTGTCATCAATCTATAAAACCTTGTTCCAGAACTTGTCTCTCATCTCTGTACTTTTTGGCAAATTCCAATGTGGCTTCCCGATTTGTAGTGCTGATGTGTGGTTTGCATCTTGCAGTATGGCCTCTATACTGTTATTGTCTAAGTCTCCTTCAAACCGTGAACTGTGAGGTTTCCAACCCTGCTCTTTGGAGGTTGTTCATGATGTTGCACACTGTTTTGGGGTTTTTCTTTACTGTTCTCACCTTTTGTCTGTCGTCCGTTGTTGTGGTTTTCATTGGATGACCAGTTTGATGCCTGCTGCTTGGTATGCCAGAAGTTTCCTTCTTCAGAACTTTCCAAATTGGCTGGCTGTGCCCAATGTTTTTCAAATGTATCAATGATTTTCTCCCTTTTTCTCAGCTTCAGAATGGCATGCTTTTCTCCCATAGACAGCTCTTTTCTTAAAGTTGGTCAACTCTTCTTAACTACAAATGCAGTCTTCACAGGTGAAAGCCAAAGCTTAAACTGAGAGTAGATATCAAGGGCTACTTAATGATTAAACAATCTTTTGTGACACACCTGGGTAACAAACATCTGTCACTTGTCATGTTCCAGTTTCTCATGTAAACAAAAATAATGGGTGGTTTGATACAAAATGTGCTATGTTCTATGTTTAACATACCTAGATGTAAATACCAGGAAATAAAAGGTGAAACTCTGCTCTCCCTTTTCATATTAACCTTTTGATCTCAACCCACAAATGTCTTTGCACAGCAAAAAACAAATTACTTGGCCTTGCTATTCCATGTTTAAGATGAATACCGTATAGTCATCTTAGATTAAGTTTGATATACAGGGCTATTCAAAATGAGAGCGCGGATTTCAAAACATTTATTTCAAACAAATTGTATAAGACAAACACATTCAGCACATCACTGGATGATGAAGGTTCAAAGTTTGGTCCTATGTTCCTTGAGGTTGAATGCACTCAACATGAGCGCCATGTGTAGAGCAACAAACATCTAATCGGTAGACCATTTCTTGCCACATGAGTCAACTGGTCCCTAGTTACTGAATTCACAGCTTCCTCAATTCAATGTCGCAGATCTTGAACATTAGCGGGCAAAGGTGGAAGAAACACTTTCTTTAATGTACCCCCATAGATAAAAAAATTACAGGGGGTAAGGTCTAGAGACCTTGGAGGCCATAGACAATGAGCAAGATCTTGTTGTCAACCTCTTCCAATCCATCGTCCTAGAATGGTGTCATTCAGATAATGCTGGACCTCCAAGGGGAAATGAGGCGGTGCACCATCTTGCATGAAAATGAAGTAATTCGAATCTTCTTCAATCCATCCATTATCCAACCCGCTATATCCTAACTACAGGGTCACGGGGGGGTCTGCTGGAGCCAATCCCAGCCAACACGGTGCAAGTCAGGAAACAAACCCCGGGCAGGGCGCCAGCCCACCTCAGTCAAATCTTCTTGAATTTGGGTAAATAACCAATTTTGTAGCATATCCAGGTATGAAAATGCAGTCAGTTTGCTCTGCAAAAAAGAAATGTTTGAGGAATTCCAAGTTCAATGCTTGAACATGATGTGTATTTCCTAGGGCTCCGTTCAAACACACCTCGGATATGCTAGACATTTTCATGTGACATGGGTGGATGACCAGTGCTTTTACGTCTAGATATGCAACCTTCTACAAATTTTTTTATGCCACTCGTAAATTTGCTTATGACAAGGTGGTTGTTGAACCGTCGGCGGAATTCACATGGCACTTGAACAATGGACTCGCACTTCACAAATTGCAGCATGCAAAATGATTTCTCTTGTGGTGGTGTCGCTATTTTACCATAAACGAGAAACAGCGCTCGGTGGCATTCACTGGTACTTTTAGGCGGGCTTTTAAACTTTCAAATTTCCTCTATCCAGTAATGAGCAGAATGTGTTTCTTATACAGTTGGTTTGAAATACATTTTTGAAATCTGCTCTTTTATTTTGAGTAGCTCTGTGTATTTGGAAAAATCCTATTAGTTAAACAGTACCTTGCTTAAAAAAGTAAACAGACTCCATTCTTCTTTGATGAGCAGATACTGAAAGAGCAGCAGTTATTTTTCCAGAAAGCCCATTGAATCCCTTTGCAATCAATTTAGGATATCCAGGATCCAAGCTTCCATTTTCAAATCTCCAGTAATTTTTTCCCTGGTCCAGAAAAAAGTAATAATGTGCAATTATTTTTTCATTATACCTAAACCATTTAAAACGATACACCTTACCCATTTTCATTACACCTAAACCATTTTAATACGATACATCCTGCATAGAAAGTACCTTGAAGAAGAATGTTTTTCCTTGGCAGTTGCAGCGCGTGAAAACTGTATCAATTGGAGAAGGGATACCCCATTCTTCTGTTATTTTACGAGGGTATCCTGCTTCTACTCCATGCGCATTCAGCATCCAGAAAAAATGTCCTGCCGGTCAAGAGTTAGTCAGAATTTGTTTCAAATAATATATGGACATTGACTGTTTTTATAATTTGAAATTATGATGGGGTCGTCATAAATGAATTATCAAGTGTATAATTATTCAAAAACATGAAGAAAACTATTTCAAAATCACATTCAATATTGTATATTCTTCCACCAGCAAGTGTGTCAAAAAGTTGACAAATGGACATGAGCAAGTGCGTCTTTGGTTATACTGCTACATTTTTATGAGTTGTGTATTTGAAAAGAGTTTATTTGTGCTAAAAATTTTGAAGGAAAACACGAGCTAATGCAAGCTGTATAAAATTGCTAAGTCATACCTGATGTGTACTGTATCATTAGTTTAGTAGTTTTAGTGGAACCTCATTGGTTTAATTAAAACAAGTAAGATAATCCAAACCAGTATACAATAGGATAGATTATTTTAGATATTACCTCTAAATACAAAAGTTGTCCCATTTCTCAGAGTAGTCATCCCGTTGGCCGGGCGACCGCTGCAAAGGTTAGAATCATCTTCAGGCAAAAAAAGGAACATTTAAGTTATGTTCATTTTTTAAACATGCATTTGAGTTTAGGGCTTATCATAAATTTCTGTGTGAGGTTAGAAACATTTCAGAAGAAAAGGGGTTAAATTTCTGTATAAGCTGGAGAATGTATCACCTATGTTTAATGTCAAAAAATACTTTTCATCACCATCTTGATTATTTAAGATCAGACCTACTACATCTTCTTAATCGGCTTATCCAGAGAAGGAGCATGGGGAGACACTGGCCTATCCCATCAGTCATAGGGTTCAAGGCAGATTCCACACACACAATAATCTACAAGCCTTTTGACTGTTAGGAAATAAGAGGAGACCCACTTAGAGAACATGCAAGCTCCATCCAGGCATCACCCAAGATGTGAACCCAGTCAATAACATTTCAAAGTGACGTGTCTTTAAAAGAGGACAAGATCACTGAATTTTTGATAAAGCTATTTATATTAAAAAAGCTACCTGTATAGCTAGTTCAACTTTTAAAACTAGCTACAGCTTACCTGGGACAAGTGCATCACTCACGTTCTTTGTAGTTTCAATGGTGGCAGGTGTGATTGGACTTGCAAAAGTTGTTTCAAGTTTTTCTATCGTGTCTTTAATGTTTTGGTCAGATTTCGGATTTAAAGATGTCCCTGGGGCAACACCTTTAAATACATTTTTGGATGTTTGCAGTTCATAGGTGGTGGTTGCATTTTCTAGATTGTGTGTTTTGGTGAACCGTGGAACAAGGGGATCTGTCTGGGTGGTTATTGAGGCACTGTTTACTGGAACAGTAGGTTCTGGATTTGATAAATTTGTTTTTGCAGTGATTGTGTATGATGTTTCTTCAGTCATGGCAGACTCTGTGTTTTTGGTCCTCTTTAATAATTCGGATGGCATAGTTGACTCTTCTTTTTTGGTTGATCCCATAGTAGAGTTTTCTGCAGTCTGACTTGATGCTTGTATTTTCCGTTCTACAGTAAGCGGAGTCGCACTATGCTCTATAAATCCAGGTATTTCTGTAGTCATCATCTTGGTAAATGATTTAGTCATCTCTGAGGCACTATTTGTCTTCTGGGGCTTATTGATGCTAGTTGTTGTTTCAGAAACATCTGATATTAAATACCCATTTCCACTTGAGCTTTCTGGTTGGTTTTCCTCCTCTTCTGGTGCCTGATTGGTTATTTTACTTGCACTTTCTATGTAAGGCACTACAGTGGAAACTGTTTCAGGACTTTGAACGTCAGTGTGTTTACAGTTTTCAGTTGTTCTGAGAGATGAGAGAGGTTGTTCAATGTCATATGATCTGGCGTTGCTGTTCTTTAATTTTGTTAGACGTTCTATAGTGCTTGAATCCATCCGACCGTCACAACTTTTATTCAATTCCGGTGACTGTCTTTTCATGAGCATAGTTGTGAGTTCAGCCATTCTGTAAGTATTACTCGTGGACTCTGAAATAGGCAATTCCTCCAGATCACCTTCTTTCTCCTTTGATAAAATGCTTTCGGAAAGCATGAAAGGAGTTTCTGATATGGACAATGTTGTTGTAAATACTGTGGGAGGGAAAAATGCAAAGTTGACCTTATATTGGAAATGACACTTATTACTCCTTTCATTTTGCAAATAAATACATTTTGAACTATTTACTAAATAAACCTGGTTAGTTTTAGGTTTACCACGTATTGCAGACTATCATAGATGCAACATGCAGTTCAAAATAGCACAGTAATGCATGCAGCACTGAAATCCATACACCACAAAAGCATATTTAAAAACTGAGAATTTTTATTAAAGTGTGAATGGCTTACCAGCATTTTTTCCCCTTGAAATGTTCATGTTGTATTATGGTACATGATAAACAAGTATTTAGTTTGACATTGAATCCCCCTAGTGATTTGTAATGCTTTTCTTTTTTTACAGAACCAATCCCAGCCTGTTAATACAACAGTGTTTAACAAGTGCAGAAATGTAAAGTGCATGAGTGCAGCCCATCAGTTTCCCGCTAAAAATTATTTTTATTGACAAATAGATTTATCCCATCACCCCTGTATTGTAAATAGTTCCAAAAATAAATGAATATTTAAAGAGGTTCAGTAATTGAAATTATTAGAAGATTAGCAATTCAGCATTTAGAGATGCTGCTTCATAGTCCCACTTTAGTGATCTCATTGCCTTTTCTCCCACCTCCCCTCCCACACACACACACACACACTCACACTCCAAAGAAATTCTTACACTAAATTACTATTTTCGTTTTGAAAGATAATGAGCAGCTCATTGGTGATTTCAAATGGACGTTTATCCCGGTTTTTACATTAATTGCAAAAATTAAGATAGAATGTGCCCTTTTGAATTTCCAGGATTTGTGTATGGTTTAAAAAAAAAAAAAAAAAAAAAAACGTTTTACTGATTTAAGTATTGAAAAGTTTTTAATGTCAGCATTAAAAGATGGATAATTAGTGGGTAAATATTTTGTCTGGTCCATTTCCCAGTATTTGTATGGTATAAAATGCTGAGTATTTGTCACAAGTATATGTCCATGTTTAAGAAAAAATCACTAAGGCACTCCTGCAATAAACACATCCTGTCCATTGAGGTGCTCTTATCTGAAGTATGTGTGTGCCTCACATCAGTCATATTTAGAAGAATTCAAGAATCCCTGTTATAAACAAAAAGGAAATAGACACACAGTGAAACATTATCAGATCCGAGTTGTAAATATCAGAATCAATAAAATCTGCGGTCTAAGCTTCATACTAAACTTTCATCTATGAATGTACAGTTTAATACAGTATCTTGTCATTAAATTAATTCTACAGGGTTTTACTCATTCCTAAATGCAATTTTTAATTGTTGCCAAAATCAGATTTGATAAGTGACATCTTTACTTCAACCTGGCTCTAATACAGTATAACTTTAAAACAGAAGGGACCATTACATATGTGATTGAACCTGATCCTGTGGAACATTTGCCATTTTTTTCTTGAAGTAAAAGTGATCTCCTGAAAATTCAAAGGAATACTGGAAAAGACACATGAGTGCTGTAACTGAGTCATTCAAGAACACCAGACCAATGAGTGAGCTTATGCAAGGTGCAATACCACAAATGTTTTTCTAATGTAACTGAAACATAAATTGTTTGGAATGATCGGTTTATTAATGAATACTTTTGCCTTTAACTTACATGAATGTTGTATTTTACTCATAGTTTAAGATGTTAAAAATTACAGAGTTAGGTGCAACTTCTGTCTCAGCTGGATGAGTTTGGACCTTACATAACTCAAATATATGCACAGTGAGCATGAGGAAGCCTCGAGGGATAGCAGCCGCTGAGAAGGCAATGGGTTGTTGATTCAGGGCAGGTCAATTTAGTAAAGCTGTAAATTGTAATTGATGATTCTTTGTAATTTATCTACTCTGACTACTGTCTTTGAAAATTTTATACTTTAAAACTTAAAACTCAAGCTATGGATCAAAGTGAAAGTTCAGAAAAGCTTTTCTTTCAATTTCTTTCATGCATATGCTTTCATGCAAAATTTTGAGAACTCCTGAGTAATGGTTTAAATTGTTGATAGCAGCTTTAAAAATATAGAATTTTATAAGTTTAAAGTTGAACATTTAGAATTCAATCTAAACTGGATTGGTTCTTAAGACTGAGTGCAAGTTGTTTGCAAAATTTGTTTGATTCCTTCATTGTTGGCTTAATCTCCACTAAATTTGCACCATACCACATGGACATAAGATGCGTTTTGTGCATTTTTGGAAAAATTAAAAAAAAAATTTTTCATTGAAAACCTGAAGGATTTTTTATGAAGATCATACTTTCTCCATTAATGAAATATGGAGGAAGTAAAGAAAAAAAAAAATAATTTCATGGTCTATGACAGATGTGGAGACATAAAATGTAGATCTGACAACATCTATTATAGAGATCTCCATTATTTCAGGTGCTTCCTTAATAAAAAGTCAACCATATTGTAGGATTCCAGTCACCCTGATCATTTTACCTCTATGAAATTGTATCAATACACTGACCAGCATGTTCAAAAGCTACTTTGAGTTATACTTGTATTCCATGCATATCATGAGTAAGTAAAGGATACTGCTGGACTGACTTTTATTCAGTGTTTCACATTATTGTATACCAGTAACTGCAGACTGCACGATAACATGCAGTGACACTTGACTTGAGCATTCCTAGTTTTCATACTCTCTCTGTAAGTTTAGCATTCGTTTGCTCAGAGGTTGATGCACTTGCTGCTTCCTGAGCAGCTTTTCTTTTCTCTACCCTAGCAGCCTGCTTCTCCTCTTCTTTCGTCTGCATCTTTTCGTGTTAAAACTAATTAATTCAGTGTTTGTGTTGCAATTACTTAATACATTTTCCTTAATTTTTCACTTAAGCTGGCACTTAAGTCTTCAATCTGCCTCAAGAATGATTTAAGATATGAAGAGGTAGAGGAAGTGATGGCGAAGGTGGTAGGGAATGAGAACGGCGCCCGTACGCATACACCGCACGGCTGCCCTGCTGGCCACTGCCGAGAGTAGATTCTACAATAAAATAGAATAAAAATAAAGAGTAATAAAAATCATCACCCCGAAAGCAGACAGTAGAGGTCACGTAGTATATGTGTACCAAATTTCAGATCAATAGGTCAAACGGTTTGCGAGCTACAGGTGATTTAAAATCCTGGACAGAAAAACGAACAGCCACAATAGCATATTATATAAGAAGATTACACTGATTTTCTACCTTTGTTGTTGGTTGGTACTTTTTTTTGACAATTTGCCTTTTAAGAAAAATTATGAACTGCATTGTCCTCATCTTATTTATCAAGTAGAAATTATACAAGTTTCTTGCCATGCACCTGTTCATTAACACTTCATAAAGATTCGCATAAAAGATTGGCATGTTATGTTTTTGTCACATTATTTCTTGTACTCAATAGAACTTCTAAAAATAGTTATAGCTTACCTGGGACTGGTAAGTCACTCACGTTATTTGCAGTTTGACTGTTTTCGATGAAATTGTTCTTGATGGTAGTTGTGATGGGACTTGAAAAAGTTGAGACCTCAGGTTTTTCTGTGTTGGTATTAATGTTTGGGTCATATCTCATTTTCAGAGGTGTCCTAGGTGTCAGGCTTTCAAATAAATTGTTGGATGTTTGCATGTTGTAGCTGGTGGTTACTTTATCTACAGTGTCTGTTTTGGACAAAATTGCAGAAAATGAAGCTGTTTGGCTAATTATTGAGTCACTGATTACTGGAAGAGGTGGTTCTGGACTTGATAAATTTGTTTTTGCAGTAACTGAGAAGGGCTTTTCATCTGTTGTAGAAGAGTTTGTGTTTTTGGTCTGGTCTGCTAATTTTGTCGGTGTAGTTGACTCTTCTTTTTTAGTCAGTTCAGTAACGGAGCTTACAGTAGTCTGACTTGAAGTTTCTTTCTCAAGTACAGTAAACCCGGTCACTGCATGCTGTGTAGATACTCCCATACCAAAGATATCACGGTCTTCAGTAGTAATCCCTGTGGTGTATGATTTAGTCATCTCAGAGGCAGTATTTGATGTTTGGGGGTTATTAATGCTAGTAGCTGTTTCAGAGACTTCTGACATTACAGACCCATTTCCACGTGTGGCTTCTGGTTGATTTGTCATCTTAAATGAACTGGTTGTGTAAGGCAGCTCTGTGGAAAGTATTTCTAAACTTCTGCCTTCAGAGTCTTTGCTTTTTTCACTTACTTTGAAGAATGAGGTGGAATGCCCAGTTATGTATAATCCAGAGGTACTATTGGCTGTTTCATTTTCTGTACCACTTGATTCAATCCAGGTATCAAAAGAACCTCTAATAAATTCTGGCAACACAGTCTCCAAAAGAAGTTCACTTGTGGACTCAATACTAGATGACTCCTTCTGATCACCACCTTTCTTCTTGGATGAAAACATGGTAGGATTTTCTGGCTTGGAAACTTCTGTCATTAATACAAGAATGCAAAATATTTTGTTACTGTAAGATCTAAGGGTAGTTTTCAGTTCCTCAATTAAAAGACTAGACTTTATCTGTTTATGTATCTATACATTTACTGGAGCTTGAATCAGGGGAAGCCATATTTGATCCTGGCAGCAACAGATACAAGACAGTCATCAGCCATTGATAGAATTTCAGTCCATTGCAGGGTGTACACCCACACTTTGTGGACAAATCCAGTGTTCATAAACCAATTGTTTTAAATTTGTCAGTATTCCTTCATGAACTTTAAACATTATGCTGCAGAGAAGCTTGCTTCAGCAGAACAAAATAAAATTGTTTACTCACCTTGAAGTACTGACTCATCATCTCCTTGAAGCTCTGCAAAATTTTGATGACCAGTGGTAGGGCCTTTGGTTTGTAAGTTTGTGGGACTGGCTGTTGAAATGGAAGAAGGTTCATTATGTTAATTGAAGATGTCTACAGAAGTATATCAAGGAAGTGGAGATAGTGAATGCTATAGATTCTGCACCCCCATTTTCATTCGTAAAGAAGGCAGCCTCCCTGTAGTTTCAGGAACTAGTGAGGAGGTACTCAGTTATTTGGAAATTATACCAACACAGGTTTAGCTTAGGTTAAAAAGGCTGAGTTTAAACAATGATAGAGTCAGATAACATGTATTCTAAAGTGCTTAAGGAGATTAGGAAGTTCATTTTGCATAGAAAGACTTAACATGTATTTTTTAAAGATCGTTACATGCTAATGAAATTCCTATACCATAGATTGAAACTAGCAAATGTCTCTTCAACTAGAAAAGGTGACCGGGCTGACCTAAGTAACATTACACCTCTTTGCTTAACATACATCATAGGAAAAATTAATGGAAACTATTATTGAAAAGATCAAGCCACTCATGGTGAGAACAGGAGTATTAATGAATAGTTGGTATGGTTTTAAATGGGGAAGATTGTTCTTCACTAATATGCAGGAATTCTGAGAGGAAGCAATCCAAGTATGTGATCAGGTGGTTGCGTATGTATGTATCTATGTATCTATCTAAGCCCGTGCTGTAAAAAGTCCAGGCTCCTAGAAACCATGGATTCTGGCACATCAATCAATTGCATTGTTTATGCATTAGCGGCTAAGAGAGGTTCTGTTTTTTCGGTGGTTTCACTTTGATGACAGACTCGATTTCTTTGTGTTTCATGCTGTAGCCTCCCACCTACAGGCCAGATAGACAGACACTTCCATACGTAGACGTTTATACTGTGTATATGATGTGTGTGTGGGTTCTCTACCCCCCCCCCAACCCCCAAGAAGGCTTTTAATAAGGTCTGTTGTGAAGGCTACTGGTCAAACTAAAGACGTGGAAGTTCACGGTGCAAAGATGGATGCAGAAATAACTTTAAACATTGAAAAGCAAAGTGTTGTGATCAGAATAGTTTTTCTGACAAAGGTGATACTGGAAGAGGTGTCCAGTGATCGGTGCTGGGGCTGCCTCTCTTTTTAATATACATAAGTGATATTGATAAGAATAAGCTGATTAAGTTTGAAGATTATACTAAACCAAGTGGAATGGCGCATAATGTGAAACTGACTTTACCACCAAACTTGGGTAAATGTAAAAGTATTATACATAGGAAGGTTTGAAACTTGTAAGTACAACTTGTGAGAATGACTTGTATTACTAAGAAGACAGCTGTGCTAGAAGTAGTGCAGAGGAGAGCAACTAGGCTGATACCAAGCCTGCAAGGTATTGGTTATGAGAAAGATAGGGATTGAATCTTTTAGGTTTAAGTAAATAGAGATTAAGTGGTTACATGATTGAAGTGTTTAAAAAATTATTGAAGGAAATTAGTACAGTGGATTCAGGCTGTTGTTTTTAAATAAGTCCAAGAAAAATGAGGACACAGATGGAAACCTGTTTAGGGTAAATTTCATGAAAATATTAGTTTTTCTTCAGAGAACCACAGACACATGGAAAAATATACAAAACAGTGTGGTGTCATTTAGGATTATGGATACCTTCACAATTCAATCTTATGTAATTTTGGGGAAATTACGTGAATAAAATTGCTGGGTGTTGGGCTGAACATCTGGTTCTGATTAAAGTTGTTTTAATGACTTTATTAATATGTCCAATACCTAAAACACTCTGTGTGTGGTATATGTTAAGTTTTTTTTGTGACTTAAATTTTGGGATACTAATTTTTGCCATTTAATTTTTATTATTTTGAAACATTAATGGCCATGTTTACTTGCATCTCCTTTCTGAAGGAAGAGGTTAATTTGTTTTTTATATACATTATACCTGGAAGATTGGAGTGATTTCATGATGTCCTGTCAATAATTCTGCCTTTCAGATAGACTAAGTTGTATTCATATCTAACTTAACCCCTCACTGTAGTGGTGTTTGTGTGCTGTTCCCTGTCACCATGGGTTTTGTGTGGGTTTTCCTTTTGTATTTAAAGGACATGCAGGTTGGCTTAATCAGCAGTTTTGAACTGGTCTTAAATGAGTGAATGGGTGAGTTTGGGGGCTGATGTGAGCATGCCATCTGGGTTTGGTGGGTATCTTAAACCCAGTGTTGCCAGGATGAACTCTCCTACACATAACCAAGCAATACAAAATGTGGAGTCTTGAAAATGGATGTATGGAAAAAGGTACACACCAATTTCAATGGCAATCATATCTGAAAAGTAGTTTTCTTGTAAGCTAATTGTTTGATTAGAATTTCTTTTTTATATTTTAATATATATATGTCACAGTTTAGCTGTGTGGTTTATAATCCTAAAAAGGGCAATGTTTTGTGAACTTGTAGCAGACAATAATTATTCACAAAGTGTTGTACAGTATATAACATATTGTATTTAATGAAAGTCGATTAAAATTGTGGCTTCGTGTCTTAAAAAGACAACAGATTAGCATGTGCCATGGCAAGCATTTTCACATTTTTCCTGACCACGCTAGATCTTTTGTGAACGCTGGTGTCAGGGTTGTAATTTGTAAATGTATTACAATATTTATTTTTCCATTAATCTAGGTTTTTTTTTCCTCCATAAAGAACTGATCATTAAAACACTGCTTACCTTGTAATGTATCCCAGTTAACACCATCATTCACTGTGGGTTTTATCTTCACTTTTTCACTGACTGAGAGTTGTGTTGACTTTGGACTTGGTTTTTCAGTTGCCCTTTTTAATTTTTTTTGCACTGGTGATTGTTGTGGATAATGTTTTTTTTTTTTTTAGATATTTCAGCTTTAAAATGTTCTTTAAAGACCAAAAAAAAAATCAGTCCATCTATTTTGCTGTTACATATTCTGACTAGGTAATGAGGCATGGCATTTTATTGAGAGAATTAGACTATCAAAATACGACTTGTCAGCATAACACATCATATTCTAGATTTTACTGCCTTTTTATTTTAGGCTTCACTGCATTACTTGGTGACATTTAGTACAAATAAGGAAAAACTTGAATGACACATTTTTGACATAAGCCTGTAGTCCTCTGCAGTCTTCTACTGAGGAAATTTGCATTACTGAGAAAATTAGCATTTGAATGTAGTGGAATTTTGGGTACGTTGAACCATTCTGAAAGGTGACTGATGCGTCTAACAGGTATTACTGGTTTGCCTGCTTTGAAAGTTGCAGCATCTGTTTTGGGTTCAGTGCTGCCATCAATTTTCACATGGGGGTATGTTTAATTCATCACAGCAAATAGTTTCAAAGTTTCTTTTAAGGTAGCAAAGATGATGCAAGAGATGAAGGTTTCTATGTGTCCTTTCTATATTGTGTGTCTTTCTTATTTATTAAATTCTACATATGTCTGTGTTTCTCCAGCTATAGATCAATACCTTTACATCCTAATGAAATCCATTGATTTCATTTTTCCCTTTTATTCATTTTCCTCTCACTTTGTTGCTGTGATTGGTTATTGGAGGACATTGCAACAAGGCAGTTCTGACACTGAAATATAGTTGGTCTCCTGAAGGTGCTATTATGTGTCTTTTCATATAGGCAATGCCATTGAGCCACCATCATCTAAATCTTTTGTATTTTACTTGTAATGAAAATTAGTGTAAAGTTGTCAGTAGTTAATTCAGATTTTAAAAAATCAAATATAAATGAGAATTCATACCATTCATGCAGTGCATTCTGTAGTCTGGACAGCACTTTCCAAACTGTGAGCATTCATTGTCACAATCACATGGTTTACCACGCTGAAAAACTTCTCCACAGCGCCCCTTACATGAATTCCCTACAAATAAATTATTTTCATTTACTGGTTAGTCAACAATTACTTTAATAGCTAACAAGAACTGTTGAAAACAAGACCCTTCTAATCTGCAGGTGTCCTCCTTCTGTTATCCATACCTTCTGTGCTTGGAGGATGAGACCCACACATTGTGATGTTGAGCCAAGCTGGAAGAAACTTACTGATAAATCAACATCCAATTAATACTAAACCTCATTATTGAAATTCTCAAACAATATATCTGCACACAACAGATGTAACCTTTTAAAAATTATGTAACAAACATATTACCTATCATTTCTGTGCTTTATGCACAGCAGTCTGCCCCACACACAGCAGTCAGTGTCTCTAATTTTATTCCCCATTTGGTGCACTTTCTTCTAATACTGAGTTCTAAGTTGTTAAATACCAAGACAGCTACAAGTCAAACAGCTCACTTATGATTTTAGCCTATTTGTGTTCTTCTTGAATTAGCTGTTTTAATTAAAAAAAAAAAAAAACATATATAAATGAACAAGCTAAAATTTTTATAGATTAATTTTTCTCAGAAAAGTAACATGTACACTGATATTTCTGGCAAAGTAGAATGAGAATGGGAACAAGTCTTACAGGCAAAGTGTTATGTCAATCATATCACAATATTTAAAAAGGGTACAATTTACATTATTAATGTTCATCAACATAACTAATACTAGAGAATGCAAGGAGGTCTTTATTTGTTGAATTGCTCATAGTATAGAACTACCCAGTTAATTAACCGTTGTACACATCTGTATACAACAGCCTAATGGAAAACATTGTAACTCGCACAAAATAAAAGCTCTCTTGTACAATTATGACATTGAAGACACATTCAAGTAACATTTTTAAATGAAAAACTTAAATTTGACTAGCATGTAAAACCTGAAATTTATGGCAACATGCCAGAATGCTGCTTCTTTCCCTTTTCCTGTGAACCTCCTAGTTGCTTGTTATGGTCTATAGACTGATGGGAAAGAGAGAATTTCTTTTGGTTTTTATTAGGAATTAGATTTCTGTATATACAAACCTCTTAGAGTAATTATTAAAAAAAGGATAGAGCAGCAGATTTGAGTGAAGAGCCTAGAGGTTGTCAACACAAACTAGGTAATACAGTAATAATGCATTACTGATTTAATGCATGGATGTCTTGTAAGGATGTCAGGAAAGTTCAAGTTAGGTAACTGTGGGTATATCCTGGAGACAGACATAACAAGAGAATATGCAACTTCTAAGCTGATGGAAAATCTTTCCACCCTTTAAGAGATGTTCATTCCTGTCTAAAATGTTTCTTCAGCCTAACAACAGATTATATTTGCTTATAAGCCACATGTGGTTTTTGTGAGAATCTACCCAGGATAGAGAGATTATTACCATTTATACCAAGTAAGATATGTAATATGATTAAAAGAAGCTTATCTATGAGAGCCATGCACAGACAAATGCATGGCCTTATATCCTTGGATGAACATGGAACACAATCACCTAGGATGTCTAAGCATTGTTCTTCAAACTAGATGTTCTTAATCTCTGTGGACATTCAGAACATTTTGAAAGGGAAAGCTGTACATAGATCACAGTAAATATAATTTTAGCAGTAAGGTCTGATGTCTACCTTAAAAATTACATTAAAAAAAACACATTCGATAGATCTCTTTACCTGTAGTGCAGGTCACCTCATAATCTAAACAGCATTCCTTATGAATCAGGCAGCTGTAGTCACAGTGGCAATTGTGACCTCTGTAGTAAACCTCTCCACATCGTTCATGGCAACTGTCTATAATGGAAAGTTTTAACTGTTGTAACTGATGTACACTTTGCATTTACTGCAGAAGCTATGTCCCAAATAATAACAGTGCAACATGCTCATTAGTTCAAATTTGAATATCCAACAATTGACAGTCACCCCATCCACAGCTGGTTTCTGCCTTAATAAGATATAACACCCACCAAGAGCATATTCTTTAATATTTGGCTGATGTCTCGATCCAAGGCAACTTAAAACATTTGAGATACCATTGATTATGTTTCTTTTGTTTTTTCTAATTGAAGCATAGGCCTGTGAACTAACTTGTTTATGGTCACATGGTGTTAGTAGTAGGATTTGAAGTCCAAAGTCTTAAGGATTATGCCACACGCCTACTAGATAAGAGAAGATCCTAGCTTACTAGCTGATGATCATGGTGGAAGGTGTTCTAGTACTTTAACATTCTCAATCCCAACTAATCCATTTGAGAGCTGTGTACCCTAAATTCATGTTATTTTCTTGTTGTTTTCAGTTTCTGTGCCCAGGCTACAGTAATTACAGGAATAACATATAACAATGAGAGATGATTAATAATTTCAGATATGTTCATTTTAATATTTGTTTCTGTACAGAAATGTGGCACTCGAGATAAATGTAAGGTAATGTTAAGGAAATGTGGGTACCTTGTAAAGGTTTTATTGTGTAAAAGTGTGTTGTGTATGTATGTATATATATATATATATATATATATACATGTGTATGTATGTGTGTGTATATATATATATAAAATATATACGGTGGCGCAGTGGGTAGTGCTGCTGCCTCGCAGTTGGGAGATCTGGGGACCTGGGTTCGCTTCCTGGGTCCTCCCTGCGTGGAGTTTGCATGTTCTCCCCGTGTCTGCGTGGGTTTCCTCCGGGCGCTCCGGTTTCCTCCCACAGTCCAAAGACATGCAGGTTAGGTGGATTGGCGATTCTAAATTGGCCCTAGTGTGTGCTTGGTGTGTGGGTGTGTTTGTGTGTGTGTCCTGCGGTGGGTTGACACCCTGCCCGGGATTGGTTCCTGCCTTGTGCCCTGTGTTGGCTGGGATTGGCTCCAGCAGACCCCCGTGACCCTGTAGTTAGGAATATAGCGGGTTGGAAAATGGATGGATGGATGGATATATAAAATTAAATATACTTGCTCTATTGATTAAAAGAAAGCACTCTCTCTCTCTGTGAATGTGTGTGTGTATATATATATATATTTATATATATATATATATATATATATATATATATATATATATATACATACACACAGACGTGACGGGGTACCCAAAAATAGCTGTAATCTGTACCTGGCGCGAAATGTAGTCTTAGCTATGAATTTCACCGCTAGGTGTAGCATACTTACAGTATTCTGTGGCAGTCTGCCAAGTGGTGTTGCTCTGTATTGTTCGTATGGCATTACGTATCGGTTTTTCTTGGTGCTTATTAAATGTGTTCTGCAATTTTTGTGATGGGTAATCATAAAGAACAGCGAGCCTGTGAGTAAATTTGGTTTTCTCTTTGGGAAAACAGCTGCTGAAACTGTAGTGATGCTTGAAACTGCTTTTAAAGAAGAAGCTTTAAGTAAAACACAGGTCTAGAAGTGGTTTGAATTTAAAATGAGGGGAAATGTCACTTGATTTTGCTCTGTGTAACTTTTTCTTGTTCCTGCATATGAAAAAAAAAAAAAAAACCTCAAAGCGTTTTTGCACAGTGGAGGAAGTCAAAGAAAAATCACTACAGCAATTCCAAAAATGTTTCCACCAGTGAGAAAACCGTTGGGACAAGTGCATTCATTCAAGTGGAGAGCACTTTGAAGGTGACTAAAGTTTCAGTAAGTAAAAAATTATTAAAACAATTTTTTTTTTTCAATTCCAGTTATTTTTGGGTACCCCCTTGTGTGTGTATGAATAAGCTGAAAAGCACCTTATTTTTGTATAAATTTCTAACCACAATTGACTAGTGGTCTGTTGAAACATTGGAGAAGAATAGAGACACTACTCAGCTTTGTGATTTCCACTTTAATGTCCCACTTGTTATTTTAAATTAGTGGATGGCACATCAAGTGACAAAGCTTCCTTGCAACTGTCAGGTGGGATTCCTTGGTGGGCTGCCTTCTGTGTTGACTGTGTGTGTTCTCAGAGGTTTTCCCTTGAGCTTCTCCAAGGACCGTGCAGCTTTGGCATCCCCCGTTTACTAGACTAATAGTCTTGAGGACACAAGCACATCACGGTTGAAGTAAAAATGACCTAGGGCAGTTATTCAGATCGGTGTATAATAATTTAAAGTGCAGTGCACTGTAAATACATATCTTGTAATAAATTGAGAGCTCTTTTCTTAGGGTAAAATCAGTCAATAATAAATAAATCCTTCAATAAATAGGCTTAAAAATCAAAAATAAAATCCCAGCGGTACAATTGGGATTCTTCTCTGTTTTGAGCGCCAGTACTTGTCTTGTCCCTGCTTACCCATTAGGCCTGCGCAGTCAAGTGAGGTTCCTACTCTGGCTGTGGTCCCATCCACCTCAATCGGGCACTGCTGGGACACTCTGAGCTGGTTTCCATCGTCCTACCACCTGCCTTCGGTCCAACAGGACACCTGGATCATTTGATCACTCCTGCTCCTCTGAATTGCTTCTCAAGAGCAACCTGCCCCTACAGCATCAAACCCCTTGGTTTTCTCTCATATTCACTTTCTCTATACTACTCAGTTTTTTTATACTTTAGTGGGTGGAGGTGCTTTGCTTGTTAACATGCAGGCAGGATCAGCTCAGCTGATCTTCACTCCACAGGTTGTTAAGCAAACACCCCGCAGCTGTACAGCTTTCCAACAGTGTTCTCCAACACTCACTAAGTCTGATTGCACTGTTTAATTTAAAATCACTGGGCCACCATGAAAACCACTTCTGTAATGACCTGATGTGTGATGTTGGGTGCAGTCAAATGGGCTGACTTCTGCCTCGTCTCCATTGCTACCAGTATTGACTCCATCTCCTCATACTGTAAACTAAAATCATTGTTCATTATGTTTAAGAAATCCTTAATTCTGTCCTCTTACTTATTGTAAATTAACAACTTCATATTTGTGTCTGCTATCTTGCTGAGCATTAAGTGAATACATAGATGATCATTATTTCTGAGCATCAGAAAAAGTAAATAAAATCACATTAAAAAATAAACTCCACTTACTTTGTGCAGATGAAAGATCAGTTTGTATAAAAATGCATGCAGACATCAAAATGAAACCAAAGAGAGCTGTGTGAGCCATAGACCTGCAACACATTAGGAAACAAGATGCTAATATGATTTAAATATTAAATATAAATACATTTATATTAAATATATATTAATGTTATAACATTAACAAAATTTAGTATGTTTTTTATAAAAATCATACATTAACATGGAACAATGTACAAGGTTCAGACATACCTAAGAAATCCAAACTGATAAATGAAAGAAAAATATATATTAATAAACTGTTACTTTTTGCTAAACAATGAAAGAGTGAAAAGATTATTCCTATATTCTCCCATCAATTTATTTTCCCCTCTTGTGACTTTGCCTTTTATATGCTTGCCTGGCCCATCTGCTCCCCAGGGCTGGTCTTTGTGAATTACCTAATCTGCAACAAAACCACAAAATGATGCCCATACCGGGAACATACAGTCTCTCCAAAAATATAGGAAGTGTTCCTAGACTTTTAAGAAAAAAAAACTCATTCTAGGCACTTGCAATATTTGGAACACATACAAGGAAAAAGAAAAAAAACTTCAGAAAAAGCAAAGAGGAGACAGGATGGGAGTGGAGGATTGGGGTTGAGCAAACATCAATTTTGACAATAAAAAAATAAAATCATAGGCTCTAAAGCACACAATGCATTACAAGTCCCAATCTGCTGCTCCACAATACAATACGATACGATACGATACGTTACGATCTGTCCCTGGACACCATCTGAGTGGGTTTTCCTTGGGTGGACTGATTTTCCTTCTATGCCTCAGAACATTCAGATTACTTGATGACTAATGGGCCCCATAGTAATGAGTGTGGAATATCTACATTAATGTTTAGGGCTGTGACCAGTGCTGTAGAGTGAGGCACCTGATGCTTGTGACCCTGAACTAACTCGGAAGGTTAGTCAATGAATGAATGAAATAATTTGAAAACTGTGAGCAGTCTTACTAAAATAACATTTTCATCCATCATTTTCTTGAAATGCTTTCTTCCAACATAGGCTTGCCAGAGGTGTGGGTCCATGAAGTTGTACAGTAGGAGCACTGGGAGCAAGACAATAACAAAACCATGATGAAGTGTCACACTCGCAAAGACATCCAGATTCATACGTATACAGCACATACAAATTTAATCACCAAAAAGCATGAAAACAAAAAAAAACATAGGATGTGGCAGGTAGCTGAAATACCTGGAGAAGGACCCAGGTGGAACACGTCAACTCTCTGCAGATGTTACAATTATCATTATATTTTATAACATTTCCTAACTTTTTGCAGTTGAAATTTTGTGTAGTGTGATTTCTTTGCTTTTGGTTCTCCAAACCAGTGTTTCTGTGGCATTATAATACAAACTGTACCTCAAAGCTTCATCAATCCACCCTTTTTCATTATAGACCTGCATAGAGATGAGACCCATTCACCATAAAAGGCAGTATATCAGACAAGACAGATTTAATCTAATGAAAGAATTAATAATTTAAGACCCATTTAAACAAATCACTTTTACTGGTTAGATACTGCGGTGGGCTGGCATCCTGCCCGGGATTTGTTCCTGCCTTGCACCCTGTGTTGGCAGGGATTGGCTCCAGCAGCCCCTCGTGACCATGTGTTAGAATATAGCAGGTTGGAAAATGACTGACTGACTGGTTAGATACATTTCTGCTCCATTAACAGTAAATCCAGTGTAATAAGTAGGATAAAAGATAAACTGAATAAATATTCATTGTTATTTCATAAAATAACTGTAAGGCTTTACATACTGACTAAATACAGTGACCGTGATGCCCCAGCCCAGCTGCTGCTTATGAGTTTTGAAACAATCGACCACTTGTGTTTTATTGTGCAAGGATCACTGAGCAGATAATGCCTTGCAGTTACAGCTGCAGAAATGATTTTTTAATCTGTTTAAACTTGATTGATCAAATTCCAAATCACTAAGTCTGATTGTAGCCATATCAGGCACAGTTTAATTAACAGTACTTAATTTCATTGTGAGTGTTATGGTAGTACAGCTGGTATCTCATGGGTATAGCAAACTGTGTTCTACCTTCTCCCTCGTCACCATTTCAATGTTCTCCTCATATCTAGATGGCTTCTTCCTCTGACATCCCACAAAATTGTATGTTAGATTGATAATCAGTGTGTGTTTGGGTATCTTTCCATGAGAAAAGACCAAATTATTAATAACATTTTTCAGCTGGTAGAGATTTCAAAATGCAAAACAAAAACCACAGTCTAGGAAAAGCAAGAGCTAATTGACTGAGAAAACTTTCATTCAAAGGGTGAACCAAAATCAAACTAGAGTGCTTAGTTTATTACTTGAAATTTTCAAAAGGCTCTTGTTTTAAATTCTTTTTGGAAAGAGTCTTTCCTTTATACTCAAAGTTTGACTGCAGCCCTTGACTGTTAAATAGGCCACAGCTGATATGTCATTAATTGAATTAAACAAAATATGGAAAAGTTCTTAAGGATCAAAGGATGCTGACACAGTGAGTGTGCCCTGTGACGGACTAATGTTCAGTTCCCTGACCCTAAAATGAAATAGTTGGGTTCAGAAAACGCATGGATGGGCTCATCCACATTTTAAATCAAAATTTCGAAAACATTGATGCAAACACACTAACCATAGTGAAGCTCTAGTCTGTCTAAGTCTGATAATTACACTTAATACCAAACATGTACTTTTATCTTGCTTAGAAACATTATTTCTGTTTGCAGCTGTGAGCGCTGAAGTCGAAATCAACAACGGGAGTCTAAAACCAATTTTTAATAAAAAACAATTTCTTTATTCTTTGTTCTTTATTCTTGGTGAGTAAAAAAAAACTGTGAGACTGCCCTGTTGGAGAATGTGGGCAGACTGCAAAGAAAAAACAACAGTTTCCCCTTTTATCACCTAGCTTGTTCATTTAGCTAAAGGGAGAACAAAAAAAAACATAAGAGTTCATTTTGAGGTCTCCATAGATTAGAGGACATCTTAAATTTATGACATAGGAGTACAGAAAAACAACAGCAGTACCAGGCACCTACATTATCTAAAGAATGTGCCCGTCTCAGTTACAACCCATTTTAAGCAGTTTTCTCAAAGTTCATTGCATTAGTTATAAAGAGATTACATTCTTTTAATTTTAATATCTTCATTAGATTATATTTGTTTGATTAGATTAATAATTCTTATTTATTAATTCATAAGTAACTTGTTTTCTTATAATATTAAACAAGAGTAAAGAAAGATCACATTGAATTATAATATCACAGGGTGTTCTGTTAATATCAAGAGGTTAGCACTTTCACATAGAAAAATTAAATCAGTCTCATATTCTGTGTATAAACATAATTCATTTCCTACCTAAATGCAGATAAAATCATATAGAATTATAAAATCATATAGTTCTCTGCAGCATGATTAATACAAAATTCAGTCATTGGTATTTTGTGAGTTAAATACTTATAATCAATCATCTGCGGTGGGCTGGCTCTCTGCTCGGGGTCTGCTTCCTGCCTTGTGCCCTGTGTTGGCTGGGATTGACTCCAGCAGACCCCCGCAACCCTGCAGTTAGGATATAATAGGTTGGAAAATGGATGGATAGATGGATACTTATAAACATTACAGTTAATAATGTTTTTCTGCGTTCTCACAGCCTATTAACTTATATGTTTTACAAACTTGCAAGACAGTAGCCAGAGTTTGTGCTCACTGTCTAGAGAATGTGATGTAATAGTCTGTGTGACATTTCTAGTTTTTTTGTAATTGTTCAAAATAAATGGACAGCCCTATCTATAACACCAGATGATGAAGAGGAAACCAATGTCCTAATACATTCTGGCTCCTCTTAAACTGAGGTAATGTCTCCCCAGAAATAAAAACCCCACCTTTACATGAGCTGCTTATACAGTAATTACCAGAACCATCTGTAAGCTACCCAGCCTTAACGTGACTCATACGAGTAGGACGGCATTAAACTGGAACTTTTTTTTTTTTTTTTTTTACTTTTTAAAGAAGTGCTTTATTTCAATCTTAACCCGAATTCCTTAAAATTCCAGTGTATTTGGAAGTCTTTGTTGTTGTTTTATTCAATTTAAAAACAGTGAGGGCATCAGACCGTACATATTGTTTATGTCATTGTTTTCTTTTTTGATAAGTAGGTATAGTCGCTATTGCATGAAAATGATACCTGCATTAGATTAGATTAGATAGAACTTTATAGCTCTCACAAATGGAAGATTACCCCAACAGTGAACACAGCAGAGGTAACTACTCTGAATTGGAAAATCTTTAAATTATTACAATTTTAAAGTATTCCTCAAACTTTTGATACCCAAGTTGCATCAATGAGCACAAAGTCTTTAAGGAAAAGATATTCGTTGTCCAAGCATTTTTATTCAAATAAATCATTAGTGAACGATGGAGCCGTCATAACAACAGCAGGTGTAAGTCACGAACCAACCAAGAATGGGATGTCAATCCATCCATCCTTTATCAAACATAACTAATCCAATCCATGGTCATTGAGAATGGAGCCTTTACTGACAGCATCAGGCTTAAGGCGATGGTCAACCCTGCCAGTCCAAATGCACTCATATGACATCAATTTAGAGTCAGAATTTCAAACACACACAATTCATTGTGAAAGATTCAAACATGGAGTTAACATTCGGGCTAGGACTTAAACCCAGATGTTGGAATCTCGGAGACTACACTACTAGATGCTGCACCACCCTGCCATGCCATTCCTCACCCACTCAAACCATGCCAGTTTTTGATCAGCCTTACCAGCACTTCTTAGGATCTAGAGGGAAACTACAGAAACTGGAGAGAGAGAAAATAAATGTGAATAAAGGGAAGACATGAAATCTTCACAGAGATAGCTGTGTGACTAGGATTTGAACTCCTGTATCTAGAGCTGTGTAGCAGTAGAGCTAACTACTGTAACACTGTTTAAGCAAGAATTTTGCATCTCAGACAAAAAGCAACCATCACATATTTAGGTGGTCCAGGGTAACCATTATGTGTTTATTGACAGTTCATTCAAAATAATCAAATATTGGATGGGCATTGGCTGCCCATTACTCTGGACTGGATGAGTCGTTTAAAAATGAATTGATTAATCTTAACATCATGTGCCTGTAATGAAGAGCACCTTGCAGAGATTGAAACCCTTAATATAGTTGAAGCTTTTGTGATCTTTGATCATAATAATTACATGACCTTGTATAAACCTATAACTTCTCAATGTGCCTTATATACTTATCAAAAAAATTAAGGGAACACTTAATTATCACAGTCCAACACCAAGTCAACTAAGGTTCAGAGATATCAGTCTGTCAGGTTAGGAAGCAAAAGTGATTGTGAATCATCTTCACCTACTGTGATGCATATGTAACTGACAACAGGTGCGCTGGAGTGGCAACAGCAAGACAACCCTTCCCAATGCCCCCTACCCCCATATTTTTGGGGTTGTCTTGCTGTTGCTTCTCCAGTGCCCCTGATTCACAATCACTTATGTTTTCTAACTGGACAGATTGCTAACCCTGAAGCTTCATTGACTTGGTGTTGAACTGTGATGATTAAGTGTTCCCTGGGATTTGAACTTAATGTGTGCTGCTACAGGGAGCCAATGTAGCAACCTGAAAAAAGGAGTGAGATGTGCCTACCTCAGCTGGTTAAATACAAGATGGGCCGCTACATTCTGAACCATCTGCGGTGGCTTGATAGCACATGCGGGTACTCCTGCCAGAAGTGAGCTGCAGTAGTCCGGACACGACAAGACCAAAGCCTGGACCAGTCTTTGTGCTGCACATTCCATCAGATAAGGTCTGATCTTACGGATGTTGTACAGCATGAATCTGAATGAATGCAAAACAGTAGAAATGTGGTCAGAAAAAGATAGCTGCTCATCAATCACCTCCCCAAGGTTGCATACTGACTTGGCACATCTTACTGACAGTGAGCCAAGCTCTATAGAGATGGGGAGTTAAACAGACTGGCTGGCTGGGCTCACAAGAAGCTCAACTTTTACCACGTTGAGCTGTTGATGGTGGTCCTTCATTCAGATTGAGATTTCAGTAAGACATGCAGAGACTCTATTTGATGCCATGTTGTCCTCGGGAGGGGATGACAGGTATAGCTGTGTATCGTCGGCAGAGCACTGATAAGAGATCCCATGGGATTGGATGATGGAGCCCAGCGAGGTGGTGTAGAGATAGAAAGGTGGAGGACCCAGCACTGGTCCTTGGGGCACCCCTGTGCATGTCTGATGTGCCTTTGACAACTCTCCAGGTAACACATAATATTTTATGTGCCCTTTTCGATCAACTGTTCTGTTTTCTTCCTCATAGAATATTAGAATACAATATTGAGGATCTTTTGTCCGAGATGCCACAATGCTGATGTGACTGGTTGCTGTTTAAATCAGCATTCCCTTCTCTTTGATAGCCCTTCCATCTAGGCTTGGTTCCTATCTTGCTCTTGTTGTACTGTAGCTTTACACAAAAAAAATTCAATTATCTAAATTTGTGTTGCATATGCTTTAATCTTATATAGTACATGATCCCAATGTGTTGCGACCACTGTACTCAACATGAACGTTTTTTTATGAAAAATGAGTCTACTAAGGGCACTTTCATCTTTTTAATAGACATTCTTCCTGCAATATACCATGTAGGGTGGTCATCTGGCTCCAGATTTTATTTTTCTGGAAATGTTACTGTTTTACTTGCTTCTTACCACTATTATTAATTCATTCATAGGTTACAGCTTGTGCTCCTTAAGTTCCAATAATGACCAGAGATTTCCTGTTTTTTTACTCGTGGGATGGCTCTATCTGCCAAAATAGTCAAGAGCTGTTTGCATAGCACTTACATGCTGACTGGACGGCCCCAGTGTTAATCCATGTAAAATGTATCAACATGGAATTAATAAACTTTCATGAGCACTACTCAGTGACTCAGAATTAGCCATCTCTGATTTGGAACATTATATCCTGGCTTAACACCTGATGAAGTTTGGATAGACACTAGGGACCTCATATATAAGTGGTGCATATACAAAAATGTTATGTACACCCGTTTCCCCACACACTTCAAGATGTATAAAAACTAAACTTGGCGTAAAGCCATGCACATTTTCACAGCAGCCTCACCCCGTACCTATGCAAGTTTCTACTCTGTTTTGCAAATTGGCGGCACTCAGTGTCAAAGCAGTGCTACTGTTTCTGTGTTGACTCTCTTTTTCTGATTTCCATCAATGATGGATTTATCAAATACACTGAAATTGCTTGCATATCGTTTACAAATTTAATTTCTTTGATTATAATCATTCTTTAACAATACAAAGGTGCATGGAATGGCCAAACTATTCCAACTACCATAGCTGCTTTAGTGTTGTTAGAAGTCATTGCAAATGGAGAATTAGAAAAGAGCACATATTTATAGATGATGATGAGTGGTTTCTAAGTCAACTTCAATTTCCAAGAGCTATTCTCTTGGAGCTGTGTGCAGAACTGTTGCCAGCTTTACAAAGGCTGACTTTGAGGAATTGTGTCCTACCTGCTCCTTTGCAAATTCTGTCCACTTTCCAATTTTTACCACAGGAGCTTTTCAACATGAACTTTCCGACCAATTGGCTGTTTTATAGATTTCACTGAGCAGTGGCGTAGCTAGCTTGCTGAAGGCCACTGTGCAGCACCCTGAGGTGGGAACCTCCTGTCTAGTATAACTGTTAGTAATTTATTCGCAGCTAGATACTAGGGGCTGGCTGGGCTGTGGTGTCCGCGATCGCAACATTATCAGATCACACGCTAGTGACAAACCAACTGGCTCTCTTAATGGAATTTGTAATAACTTTTTTTAATCGCTTTATTACAACAGCCATAAGTTAGCAAAAATAAAATAAATTGTGGGAATAGAATGTGGGAGGTGTGGGTAATAGTAGTAGTAGTACAGTACATAAATATGTGAAAGATTTGGACCCACTTACTTTTCCAAGAGAACTTTGTGAAGGAAGATGATTAAAATGTAACATAAGCTAGAAAGTATAAACTGTTCTGTGCTATAAAATGAAGCAATTTCAATTTGTAACACATCCATATTACTAAACGAGAATGGTAAACCGGATGGACGCAGGGACATGGGCCGTGGACGCAAAAGACGTAGTGCGCAGGCGCCACACAAATCCCCCCCCCCCCCCGTAACAGAGCAAAACGGGACAAACAACGAACCGTCAGAGTGGGAAACAAAGTAAAACGTCATAAAGAGGATAAAGAACAGGGACAAACACATAAAGAGCAGGTTACAGAACAAAGCCCCCCTCCCTAAAGTACAACGACAGAGACTACGAACCGTCTGACATGCCGCAAGCAGGATAAAGCGAGGTCAGAAATAAAACACAGAGTAGGAAACAAAGTAAAACTTCATAAAGGGATTAAAGAAACAAAGCACACACCCCAATGAGTAAACGGGAGAAACTACGCGCGTACGCAGACACCACACAAAGCACCCCCCCCCCCGCACCAGAGCAAAACGGGAGAGACTACGAACCGTCAGAGTAGGAAATAAGCTAAAACGTCGTAAAGAGGTTAAAGAACAGTGACAAACACATAGAGAGCAGGTTACAAAACAAAGCCCCCCCCCTCCCCACAGTAAAACGAGAGAGACTACGAACCATCTGACATGCCGCAAGCAGGATAAAGCGAGGTCAGAAATAAAACACAGAATGGTAAGAACCGACATAATACGAAATGCGCAGGCGTGGCCGCCATATTGTGAGTGGCACTAATGCGTAGATCTAATGAACGTGGACTCCTACAACGCGCGTCTGAAACTGCATAAGCAAAGCAGGCACGGGTTCAACATGACACAGCTCGAGTGACCGAGATACAAACACGCATCTGCCTGGATATAATTAATGAACGCAAGTGCCTACAACGTACGTCTGAAATGACGCAAAACAGGCAAAGACTCCTCCAAAAAGAAACAGCTCGACTAAACGATATACAAAATAAAATAAAATAAAATAAAACGCCGCATAATAGTTCGGAAAGAGCTTCGTATTAACAGTAGAGAGACCCACAGTGACACCGGCGAACACTCCGTATTAAACATACGTCATCCTCACACATCCAACCTATACGGCATAGGTGAATCACATTACAGTGATGCATTATTAACAGTATGATAAACATCACAGTATCGCAAACAAATGAAAATTATTACTCGAAAAGGGGAAAATATAATCACCACGGACCAGGTGTCATTATAACAAAAGCAGAATAAAGCGAGGTGACAAATGAAAGACAGAGTAGAAAGCAAAGTAAAACGTCATAAACAGGTGAAACGAGTGGACCAAACACATGGACAGCAGATTACAGATGATGAACACCGGAATTCAAAAGCTTCAAAAACAATAGCTCGACTAACCGAAATACAAACTAAAACGGGAAACACTACGGGGTCCGCACTACTCCACTATGCACCGCATAATGGTATGGACAGGGCTCCGTATTAACAGTGGAGAGCCCCAGAGTGACATGGGCGAGCGCTCCATATTAAACGTGCGTCATCCTCACACGTGGCTGCCCAGCGGGCACGGGTTCAAAACGCCGGGGGTAGGCAAGCAAAGCGAGCAGGGAGCGAAGCCCCCTTGTTTAAAATGACAACACCGGCTGACAGGATACTACTACACAATCGACCTGTTTTACAGAAGTTCTGAGAAAATTTCTTTGTCATTTACAGTATATTGCTTGTTTGTCTTTATTAGTTTCTCCATTTTTAATGGCTTCAGCAGATAGCACCTGATCTGAAGCCGTTGTATTGCTATTTCCAGACTCGGTAGTTGCAACCATTTCACTCACTACACTGTCTGCATAACCTGCTTGCAGCTGTTGTGACAATTTACCAGCATTAGCATTCTCAGTTAACTACCGCTGGGCCTTGTTCAGTTTTGAGAAAGGTAGAAATCTTGGTAAGCTTAGTGTTCTTCAATAGCTGTTGCAGGCATGCCTTACATTTAGCAGCACCACTCTTAATGTTTGCCGGATCTGCTGCTACTGGCCGACATGGCGTCAAATGCCAAGAGTATAAAAAGTGTCAAATTGTTCAAATATTCGGCGTTTGCCAACTTACAGGGCCCATAACTTAACAACAGAATTGCTATGATTTACCATTTATGAGTTCGAACTTCGGAAACTGTTGACATAAAAATCAAAGTACAAAAGTAACAATTATTTACGATAATGTATATTTACATTGTTCATGTGACGTCCTTCAAAACTTCTTCCGTTCAAGTCTGCTATGGCATGCCAAAGGTTGCCAAATATGGGAATGTTCACCTCTCTCTAAGGCAGACTAGGACATGTTGTGCCTCTGAACTCCCACAGTCGAAATTCATGTAAATTGTAGGCCTGCCGAATATGTAATATCATATTGGATTGGACTTGCCTGTTAATAGTGCAAACATGCCACTGAAACTATGAATTATTAACGCAATGAACTATGCAAGCGATTTAATTTGTTAAAAAAATTTTCTTAAATCTATACGGCCCCAAGTGGACCCTCCAAGCTCATAGGCCCTTGTGCTTTGTGCAATCTGCACAATCCATTGCTACGCCATAGTCACTGAGTTGCAACCATGCTAGCTGTATGGGATGGTATTTATCTGCTTGTCATCCAGATAGATAAGATTTCCTTACACTGTGGTTGAACTGGCAAGCATGAAAGTGCAATTCACAACAACGTCCAGTTTTCCAAATGTAATTGGAGCAGTCAGCTATACGTATATTACTATTGCAGTGGCGCCAAACAAGTTACATCAGCCAAGGATGAATCTCCAAAAGAATGAGGTGGTATTCATTGTCTATAACAGGAAAGCCTATAAAAATGGCAATTAGGCACAATCACAGGTGCTTTTTCCAACTAGTGCGGCAAAAGGCAAGTAGTCCTTGAGTCACCTCAAAAAAGTAGAGACTCTATCCATTGTGGCATTCAGTGCTGACGCTACACTATAAAGATGCCTTCAGAGAATAAATTTGCTTATTTAAATAGCATTTCCACTCTATTAATGGGCTGCAGTATACAGTATTTCACAGAAAGTGTGTCGCACTGTGCATGCAAGTAGTGTGCTGCATAATGTGGCACCCAATTGTGGCTTGCCTGTACCTGAAGAGATGTAGTATGATGAACCTGACACTGACCTACCAAATGATCATTCAAATAGAACAGTGTTACAACTTTGTTTGAATGTGATTAGCAGAATGAAAAAACAAATAATCGGATGCAGCATTTATTTTTTAACCAACCAATTAATTTAATTTGTGGTCAATATCACATAGTACAGCCCTTATATTCCATAGTTCCTTGGCCACATCTCTTACAGCATCCACTATCGCATTTTAAAACTCCAAAACAGCGTCCGTCAACACACAACCAGCTGGTCACATGATGGTTTCGGACGCAGAGGTGTGTGTACACCCAGTCCCCAATTATGTGCTCAGCACAGCAGCACCATCACACTGTGGATTCATGTCCTCGGCACGGGGGTCAGCATTTGTAATATTGTCTGAAACAGAATAAACAGATGGTTGGCTGCAACTCACCTTTTCACATCGACTTTGATATCTGACCACTTTTTATATCGGGCCCTGTGCAACTTTCTGAACTTGTACTTTCAAGTGTCTCCGCTACTCTGTATCACTCAATCAACTTCCTTTTGTTGCTTATACCACAGCTTAAGTCAAGAAATAGTGCGCTTTTTTTAATGCCTCCACTTCGCATTTGCTGAAATTCTTCTTTTTTTCCATGTGCTTTTGCCATTGTCTTTTAACAAAGCACTGAATGGAAGGGGCTATTTAAATTGATTTGCATATTGAAATATGTGAAATTCTGGGAGGAGTAGGGGTGGGGCTGTAGGCACGTAGACAAACATTAAATTTCATGTTCATTCGGATTTATAAAGGGGAAGCATGTGGAACATAGCGTATGCACAGTTTATGCATCTGTAATCTTTTATGTGTGTGCACCTTTCCAGTTTTGTCTGTACGCCATGTTTTAGTGTGAATTCAACACACTACGTTATGCATGAGGCCCTAGATCGTTAAGAACATGAACTGGCATGTGAGTTCAGTTGATGAATAGATGGATCATTTAAGTGTGATGAATAAATTAAGCAAACTGGAATGAAGCAATAGTTTAATATAGCAGAGACTAAACCAGAGGGTAATTGGCATTACATGGCAACCCCTAGTCTTGTCTTCATCACTTCCTATCTCTCAAGTTCATTTTACTACAAATGGTTTTCAATCATCAGCCTTTATTTTACATCAATTTTCATTTATTCAATTCATCTTTTTATTGGTGTGTGTGTGTGCATTTATTAGTGAGAATAATCAATGCAATAGGGGCCACATTGGTTAACACTATTAACAAGCACTGGATTAAACAAAAGTCATCTGAATGAGAAGAGGAGAATATTCAAATCTGGTGACAAATAGGCTCTAAAGGGTGTGCAGGGAGTACTGAAGAAAAACAACAACAACAACATTTATTTATATAGCATGTTTTTTTACAAATGATGTAGCTCAAAGTGCTTTACAGAATGAAGAAAGAAAAAATATAAAAATAAAATTGGGCAATACTAATTAACATTGAATAAAAGTAAGGTCCAATGGCCAGGGAGGACAGAAAAAACAAAAACAATCTCCAGACAGCTGGAGAAAAAAACTAAATCTGCAGTGTTTCCAAGGCTCAGCCCCCACTAGGCATTCTACCTAACATAAATGATCTCAATCAGTCCTCATGGTTTTCAGGCTCCACATGGAAGAATCAGACGATGATGGTCATGTGGACCATTGGCCTTCAATCCATCAATGTAGGGTGATCGGGTGGTGGTGTCACAGATTGCCACCACAGAAACCCGGAAAAAGAACAGCAGAGAAAGTAGGGGTTAGTATGGATTTCGATGCCATGAAAAAAAAAAAGATAATTAAATGCATGTACAGAATTATCAGGGTTAAACTAAAATGAAGCTATGAGAAAGCCATGTTAAAATGAGTTTTTAGCAGTTTTTTTTAAAGTGTTCCACTGTATTATCCTGGCGAATTTCTATTGGTAAACTATTCCAGATTTTAGGTGCATAACAGGAGAAGGCTGCCTCACCACTCCTTGTAAGTTTAGCTCTTGGAATAATAAGCAGACACTCATTTGAAGATCTAAGGTTACAATTTGGAGTGTAAGGTGAGAGGCATTCCGAAAAATATGATGGAGTGAGATTATTTAAGGCTTTGTAAACCATAAGCAGTATTTCAAAGTCAATTCTAAATGACACAGGTAACCAATGCAGTGACATCAAAACTAGAGAGATGTGCTCAGATTTTCTTTTCCTAATTACGATTCCGGCAGCTGCATTCTGCACTAGTTGCAATTGATTGATGTTTTTTTTTGGGTAGTCCTGAGAGGAGTGCGTTACAGTAATCTAGCCGACTGAAAAAAAAAAAAACCGTGGATTACTTTTTCAGTATCTTGAAAAGTTATGGGATCTAACTTTTGCTATATTTCTTAAGTGAAAAAAATGCTGTCCTAGTAATCTGATTAATATGTGATTTAAAATTTAGGTCAGAGTCAATAATTACCCCTAAATTCTTTACCTCTGTCTTGACTTTTAAGCCTAATTGATCAAGTTTATTTCTAATACCCTCATTATATCCATTTTTGCCAATCACTAAGATTTATGTTTTCTCTTTATGTAGTTTGAGAAAATTACTGCTCATCCATTCAGAAACACAAGTAAGACATTGTTTCAGTGAACCAAGAGAGTCGGGATCATCAGGTGCTATTGATAAATACAGTTGTGTGTCATCAGCATAGCTGTGGTAGCTCACGTTATGCCTTGAGATAATCTGACCTAATGGAAGCATGTAAATCAAAAAGAGCAGCGGACCCAGGATAGAGCCTTTTGGCACACCATATAGAATATCGTGTGTCTTTGAAGTATAATTACCGCAACTAACAAAGAATTTTCTACCTGCCAAGTAAGACTCGAACCAATTTAGGACACTGCCAGAATAAGGTGATTTCTAAGAATATTGTGATCAATGGTATCAAATACAGTACTCAGATCTAAGAGGATGAGAACAGATAAACAGCCTCTGTCTGCATTTACCCGCAAGTCATTTACTACTTTAACTAGCACAGTTTCTGTAAGGTGATTTGTTCTAAAACATGATTGAAACTTGTCAAGAACATAATGTTTATCCAGGTGATCATTTAGCTGCATAATGACTGCCTTTTCTAGGATTTTACTTAATAAAGGCAAGTTAGAAATAGGTCTAAAATTTTCAAAAGCAGAGGAGTTGAGATTATTTTTCTTGAGCAGGAGTTCAACAACAACAGTTTTAAGACAGTCTGGTAAGATACGGGGGGTATCTAATGATGAATTTATTATGTCAAGAACACTCTCAGTTAGCACGCTGGATACATCTTTGAAAAAACTTGTTGGTATTGAGTCAAGGACGCAGCAGGAGGGTTTCAGTTGAGAAATTATTGAATATAAATCAGGCAAGTCTATCCTGGTGGAAGAATTGAATTTTGTTTAAAATGGAGTGCTGTGGTTTAAGAGGATCAGTACTTGGGAGATGTACTATATTATTTCTAATATCATTAATTTTGTAATTAAAAAATATAGCAAAAGCCTCACATATTTCACTGGACGTTTTTTGGAGGCATTCCATTGAGTGCCCTGGGTTTAGCAGACGATCAATTGTAATGAATAAAACTCTGGGATTACTAGCATTGTTATTTATAATTTTAGAGAAATAGTACCGCCTCTCAAGGCGAACTATGTTGTTGCATTCTGTTATTTTAGCCTTCAATATCTCATAGTGGATAATAAGTTTAGTTTTTCTCCATTTATGCTCATCTCTCCGGTATGTTTTCTTTAGATCAGACACTCTTTGTGTCTTCTATGCCGTAACAATGCTAGAGGATTTTCAGGAGCGACTATGTCAGCGGCAGCTCTCACTCGAGTATTACAATTTTCCACCTTACTATTTACATTATCCTCACTATTGTAGTAAGCACTACAAACAGAGTGTGAAGGAAATTATGCTTACAGAGTTACAAAAGAAAACAAATTCACTCAGAATAACATTAAAGATGTTTGGAATGGACTGTGCATACAGTACTTACTGGACTCCAGCAATCCAGGGCGCAGGTACTAAAAAATATGGACAAGTTTATTGCCCCAACCAGTTTTTAAATGGAGTTTCCTCCTTCCACCATCTTTTTCCAATGTTCAGTACACCAAAACCATTTCTGTTACATCAACAACTACTGCCACTTCAGCTAGTATGAACAGTGATGAGTCCCCCTCTCATCATAAGTATGGGCTGTCTAAGTAAGTGATGACCAAGAGAGGAGATGACTGAGGAGGCAACACACAGAAAAAAAAAAATGCGGAACCACTTTAAATCAGTCCTCAAGTTCTTGCAGTCTATACTGACTAACTTTGTACTATTCTCTCCCAACTCTTCAGTCTCTAAAGCTGCAAAAAGTTAAGCTGCTGTGGAAAACATTCTGCATTGTTCCTGTTCCAACAAAATCAACTGCCTCTTCACCTAATGACTACAGACTGGTGGCACTTACATCTGATATCATGAAGACCTTCGAAAGGATGGTAATGGACTACATGAGTCTTATTGTGAAAGACAAATTGCAGTAGTTTGCTTATCAGGTAAAGATTAGTGTGGAAGATGCAATTAACTATTTGCTAAGCAAGGTTTATTTCCATCTGGAAAGAGCTGGAAGCAGTATGAAGATTGTTGGTTTTTTTTTTAGCTTCCCAGTACCATCAATACCATCCAGCCACCGTTGTTAACGGGTAAGCTTGGGGATATGCACATGGATGAGCCTGTGTTTTCCTGAACAATGGACTAGATGTCAGGCAGGCACAACACAGTTTGTGAGGCTCAAGGACTGTTTTTCATATGCATGTGAGCAACACTGGAGCACTCCAAGAAACAGTCATGTCACTTTTTTTCCTCACTCTGTGCACCTCAGAGTATAAATTACAGCAGGTCATGCCACTTTCAGAAATTCTCAGATGATTATGTACTTATGGGGTGTATCGATAAGGGGGATAAGACAGTGTATAGTAGTTAGGAATTTTCTGCTTCTTAACATTAGCAAAACCAAGGAACTGGATATTACCTTTTATACCACAAAAGAACCCTATGTTTGGCCACTAAAAGAGTGGATGTGGAGATGCTACAAATTCTTCAGGGTCCACATCAATGACATTTTGGAGTGGTTTCGTAACACTATCCTCTTTAATAAAATCCCTGTGTGCTTCCAGGTAGGTGTGTGTGTGTGTGTGTCTCTGTCTTCTGGTGAAGTGCGCATGCGTGGGGCATGGTGCGATGCACAATATTACTATCAGAGAAAGTTACAGGCGTTTTACGGAAATACAAACCAGTATTACTGCGAGAGGAAATTAAAGGTACACAATACAGTGACGCATATTTCAGCCACATACGAGCCAATATTACTGTCAGAGGAGATTAAAGGCATATCACTGATGCGCACACCTGTATTACTGCCAGAGAAAATTAAAGGTATATTACGGATGTACAAGCCAGCGGATGTACAAGACAGTATTACTGTCACAGAAAATTAAAGACACACAATACACGGCGGCAGCCCACGAAGAACGGTCAGCTCAGCAAGTAAACATCAACAAAAGAAAGGCTGAAAGAAAGAAAAATACAACCAACAAAAAGAATAAGGTCAAAGTCCCTTGCCATTTAATATAGACTGTTCCTACTAATGTTTATGCACTACTGTTCTAGCGCCCATTATTGTAACGGGCTAAATGACTAGTAACTATATAAAAATAGTCTCCTTAGGACAGTGCACTACTTTAATTTGGGCAATGACTTTCTTTGCATATTCTATAACTCTCTGATGGCCAGTCAGAGTGATTTCCTATGTTGTGGTGTGCTGGGCAGGTAACATCATTTCAAGAGGAGTCCACCAGATCAACAAGTTAATTAAGAAGGCAGAATCAGATACTGGATGCACTCTGGACCTGCTGGAGGAGAGAATGATGACAAAGCTGATGGCCATTATGAACAATGCTGCACATCCTCTGTCCGACATACTAGCATTGAGTTATAGAAGTGTGTCAGGAAATGCTACTGGGGTCCTTTATAGAAAGACAATACACCTGCATAATTCCTCACAGTGACTGCTCATTTTATCTTTAATCATGTGGAACGTTTTTTTCATACCATTTATTCTGGTGTGTATTTATGAAGGGAGTTGCTGTTTGTTATAATAACATTTATTCAGCTTCTGTAAAAAGCCATATTTCCCCCTAGAAACAAATATAGACATGTAGATATTCACACAGTACTTTATTTGTCCCCAAAGGGCAATTAAAACTTTATAGAAGCTCCTGTGATTATTATATATATATATATATATATATATATATAGAAAACAAACTATCCAGAGTGCTGTCTTAACTATCTATTGCACTCCTAAAAGACAGGATTCGAGATCACAATCCGCGAGCAGTACATTCGGCCTCCCAGAGCTGCATGTCACTTTTACCAGTTCTTCATTCCCATCGAGAACGAATGTGTGCGTGAATGTGCCTTGTGATGTTGTTGTCTTGGGTTCACGTTTGACCAACAACCACCCCACCACCCCCTTGTTCAGTTTCCGCAAAGGGATGGATTAACTCAGTGTACCCCGGTCAGACGCTTGGCTACAATACAGCCGGAAAGTCATGCACGAGCAAATCTGCTGTCACGTGATATGGGTCGCGCGTCCTTGCGCTGCAGCTCTCAGGAAGCAGCTCTCAGGAAGCAGCGCTTCGTTACACGGGAAGTGATACGCCAGTGAGTAAGAGGGTAAATAGTTACAGTTCAAAGAAGACAAACTGTGCAACATGTATCGTGTGTGCGGCAAACGTGCGTTATTTTAAAACTAGGACTATCGAGATCGTGGACAAATGGAAACGCAAGAAACGCACTGACCCGCCAGACTGGAGACCGACCTATGTAGCCCGGCGTCGTGACGTCCCCCTCCAATCGGCGAAGTCAACATCAGAGCAGTTCCTCTGAGGTATTGTAAATAGACACGTATCCTATTTATTTAAATTGAACATGTTTGTCATAAACGTGGAATGGCCAGTATCTCTTCAGAGCGTTAATAATGCCAGTTTATTTTCGAGAACACGTTAAATTGGACCGACTTGCCCAACTAACAGTACACCAGGCAGTCCTGGTGAATTCTTCCTTGGTACCTGGATCATTTCAGTTGCCCATTCCTGCATTAGATAGATAGATAGATAGATAGATACTTTATTAATCCCGATGGGAAATTCACAGTTGACAGCGATGGCCACAGGAGGTCTTATCGGATTTAATGAAGCAAGCTGAAATGGTCCAAGCTCATTGAATCTTCAGAAGTCGCGAGGCAGTGGCGAAAACGCGCAGACCCATCTGTCATTTGCTGCGTTTACATATGCTTTAAGTTGGTTTATTTCATTATGTACGCAGTTTGAAGTGAATGTTAAAATGATTACAAAAAAATCACACGTTCAGAAGGTGTACGAATCAACTCATTATCAAAATATGTAGCATCGTTTGTTATCGCAGTATCGGCCACTAATTGAATCAGTTTTTGTATATACTGTACAGTACAGTGGTGCAAAGTGAACTCGAACAACAGGCAGTTAAGTTCGTGGTATTTCTGGAAGCATTAAAGTTTGTGTGGCTGACCATGATTCACAAATTCATAAATGCCTTAAGAGAATTTGACAAATTTTCAGATGTTTATTGTGATTACAGGTTGTAAAATCAGAAATTACTGGTACAAATAGTTATTTTTATGGTATTTGTCAACATCATGTGTATTCATCATAAAGTAATTAACTTCAGAACTACCTGAAAAGAAATAAGGAAGCAAAATCTTGATATGCCTCTGTTGTGATATAAAACGCACATCATTGGGTTTTTTCTGAATTGAATTGCAAAAAGATAAAATGTGCATTTAAAAAAAAAAACATTTGTGTCAAGAATTATACTGCAGTGGTTCAGAACTGGTAAAACATTACCAAACTACTGGACCAATAAAGCAAAATAAACACAAATGATCCCCTTCTTTCTAGTTAGAATGATAATATTTTGAATGACTTGACGACCGGGCATAATATTAAATATCTACAATTTGACTCATCTTCATAATTCAATTTTTCATGCAGTCTACATCCCCAGTTTCCTTGTTTGCCGAGTTCCTCCGAGAGAGAGATCCTCCAGTGATTATGCAAATACAGATTAGCTAAAAGGTTTGTATTGTGCTTTTGGTTGCTGTCCTCTTGCAGTATATTTTCTAGTAGCATTTGAATAACTGGAACTATTGCAGTGGAGTGCAAGTCCATTTTAATTGAGATGCCAAGTGTATGCAAACATAGCTATGGTCACCGTAATGAAATTTAGAGTTCTCAGTTGACCTGAGTGCATGTTTTGTGATTGTAAGTGGAAGCCAGAATACCCAGACAAACATAAGCAAACACAAAGAGACATTTTGCATTACTACGGCGTACTTCTTTCAATTTGTAATCCACAGTGGTACTTTTGTCTGTAATTTAGTCTCCTGTTATAATTAGACTTGTAGAGAAAAACTACCTCTCAACCCTCCACACCTTCACATAGTGAATAAATGTTCAGTGATTGTTAAACTATATTATGTAAAGAAAGCTTCCCCAGAGCACCTCTGAAACTGATCCTTTAAGTTGAGTTGCACCAGTCTGGATTTTTATGGCCCATTTCACTTACTTTTTATTGCAGATCCTGACTGTGCTGGCTAAATTTTGCACACATTGGGGAAAACATGCACAGTTGCACTTGTCCAACACATTTCTCAGTGGTAAAATTGAGCTTTTTTATACTGTGACATAATATTGTATAGTATTTTGGTTTCTTTCCATGAACTAACAACGTTGATGTTTAGGTTGGAAACTCTGAATTGATCTTTTGCAAGTGAACATGTGCAAAAGAGCACGGCATGTGGTGGATTGTTCTCGTATTCACTTTGATTACTTCTTTGAACCTGATGTCGGAATATTCTGTCACTCCCCATGTATTTATAATTGGTACTATGGATTAAACAATGAATAGATACTGTAAATGCATTGACTTAAACAGCAGTTCATCTCCAATTGTGGCATGTAAAAACTGAGGCAAGTTTTACACTAAATGTCTAAGTCAATGATGGTGATGAAATCTGCTGATTTTTATGCTACTTCATTCTAAAACAGAGTTTACAAATAGGTGTCTTGAAACTTCACCTTGGCAAGTTTAGCTATTGTGAAGTGGGGCTGAACGCACGGTAAGGAGATGTGGTCGGAACAGCTGTTGTCTTGCTGCTGTTGCTGGCGAGCTGTATGCTGTGCTTTTCGTGCTGCGTGTTGATCATTTAAAAAAACCTGTACAGCAGCTGTCCTTTTGCCACTTTGTGTCCCTGCTGCTCACGTTGTGAAGTGGAGGTGCTGAACGTGAGATGTGAGTTGTCTTTGTATCTCTCCAAGATGATCACGTCTTGATCGCTTCGCTCAACCCCCCCGGAGGCGTGCTACGCTCCTGCCACTTCGCGTCTCTCCCGCATGCGGTGTGAAGCGGGGAGCTGAACACTCACTAAGGAGATGCGGACAGATCAGCTGCTGGCTTTGTGCTGCTGCTGCCGTGGTGTGTGTTCTGCTTGTCACGCTGTGTATCAATCATTTAAAAACCTGTACAGCAGCTGACCTTTTGTCTCACTGCCTTGTCTCGCGTGACGTTAAAGTGTCTCTCGCAGGACGTTAAATTGTCTTCCGAGAAGATCACGTCTCATCTCCCTCCCAAGATTTGTTTTTATAATAGAGAGATATATATAGTTAATCTGTTGCATTTAAACCTCATAATACAATATGTATCTTGATATTGGGTTCATGATACAATATGCTTTTGATATCTCTCTATCCAGTATTATTGTAATTAACATAGCGACATAGTGTTTTCAAAAAGGGATGATTTGAGGTGTCTATATTTGGACTTGATCTCTCTATATACTGTTTCTAAAAAAAAAAAAAAATATTTAGAGATGCTTGTAATGGTCGTAAAATGTAACCAGCCTGTGGTTAAAAGAGGAGTAATGCATAAAAGCGAAGGGGGCAGTGTTAAGAGGTGACATGCATAAATACGTGAAGAAAAAGGAAGGTACAAAGGCAAAATAAAAAACATTATTCACTTCTGCATGAAGCATGCTGAGTGTATTGTGTCATGCAAACATGGGCGCGGTGGTAGTGCTACTACTTTGCAGTAAGGAGATCATAGGTTTGCGTCCTGGGTCCTCCCTGTGGTAACGCTTTGAGTAGTGAGTAAAGCACTATATAAATGTAATTAATTATTATTATTATTTTTATGTAGAGACTGGAGAAATGTATTTAGATTCTACTTAATTTAAATATGTCTAAATTTCAATATTTGTCAACGGTCTTTTAGAAGGACATGGTGCATAGTTTATTTTTTAAATTAATTGGCTGCTCTGCATTTTTGTTTGGCTGGCTTTTCTTCCTTCCTCAGCCACAGACTAAAATGGGATAATAGACAGCTCTGGCTCTGGCTATGTGCACTGACATCCTTCTACCCAATCTATTTTATACCATATTCAATTCAGTGCCACTGAGCATATATGATAAGAAACCGGAATAAATAACTTAAACCAATGGTGAATATGAGGATCACATGCAAATTCCATACAGTGGGAAACTAAATTAGATAGATAGATAGATACTTTATTAATCCCAAGGGGAAATTCACAGTAATTCACATAAATTAGTGCTCAAGTGCTGTGTGTGTATATTTGTGTTTCATACGGGTGACTTTCTCCCATTCCAGGTAGTTGCAGCAAAAAACATTTACTTTACCATAGAAGTCTTTCTGTTCCATTATTTGTTCAGGCTTTTGATTGTATGACTCAGTACATTTCCACACCATTACTCTAGTTTGCAACTGTAATTTTGTGAAATCACTTGTTAATGCTCCTGCATAGTTTTCAAAGTGATTTGTAGACTTTTATTAGGTTAAATAAAAAAGAAAAATCTGTATCATTGACTAACTTCAACAGGAGACATCAAGTTGTCAGTCTGACACCAGCATCCAACATAGAAGACATCATGAGTTTTAAATAAAGGTTTCTTCTTAGCCCATCTCAAGTAAGATTTAGACACAATTTGTAGTACGCTTATTTATTGCCATTGTTGACAAGTCATGGATAAAATTAGAAAAAACTGAAATGATGCATTTTGTTTGAAATAATATGTCAAAGCCTCCTGTTGAGCTATATTAATGTATTATGAAAATAAGATTGGATTTTGCTAGATGTCTGAAGACTATGGAGTGCCTATCAGTGCAACAAAATAACATGTTATGAAAAGACATATGTCACATATTTGAATAGTATGGAAGCTCCTAATGTGTAAAATATTGAAATATCAGCTGTTGATTTTACATTATCAGTCTTATTGACAAAATACAGAATTGATATTTTGTTCACCTAGTATGTTTTATGTCTTTTGATTCTTTTAGGTTTCTGGAATAAAAACATTGTGCATTCAAATGTTAGTATGGGTGCAGAGAGTAGTGCGCTGAAGAAATGCACATTAGAAGAACCATTGTTAACTCTGCCTTCTGGATTAACAATCTACTCTGCTGTTTTAGAAGATGGGAGGCCTGCTTCTGTTTTTGTATACAAGCATGAAAATGAAGATAAAGTCAACCAAGCTGCCAAAGTTAGTAGTATAGCTTAAAAACTGTCGGAACAAAATAGAAATGAAAATATGTTTTGGCCATCCTCTTAGGATTAACTATTACCTGACCAAGTGTTCTTTTAGTATTTTGTTAGTTTTAATTAGGTTAATTGGATTCTCCTTACTTTGCATATTGGTTGTACAGTGATCACAATATTTGACTTAGACAAGCAAGCAATAAAAGCAGTTTATTAAAGCAATTTTATCCTGACTATTCCAATAGTTAATAGGAGACATTTGTGGTTCTCTACAGTTCATTCTAAGATTAAAATCACATAGAGAAGCACTTATTTAGGTGAGAAGGGGTTAGCTTTTCAACTCAGCAGAACACCAGGTATTGAAAATAGCGAAGTATGTAACTAGTTAAGAGTATAACAGGTGTCACAGAATTAAAACTGAATTTCCAGGCGAGTCTCAGTATACAAATAAGTAACGTTTCTTCAGGCTCTGTAATCCCATTTTGTAAGTCAGGGGTGGGCAAAGTCATTGCTGGAGGGCCGCAGTGGCTGCAGGTTTTTGCTCCAACCCAATTACTTAATAAGAAGCACTTATTGCTCTAGAAACACTTCTGCTTCATTTTAGTTATCTCCCTCATTAAGATTTTGAACCCTTATTGCTTATTTAAGTCTTAAACAGCTGCATTCTCGGTTTTTAATTGCTCCTTATTAGCAGTTAGATGCAAATGACAAAAGAAACCAGCAGTTATCCATTTTGCTTGTTACCCTTTACACCTGTGTGTATTTATCGTGCACTATTTGGTTTAATTAAATACTTGGAAGGAAAGAGAAGAGAAAAAAATGAAGGACTGAGAATTACCTATCCATTTTAAACTTCAAAGTATTTGGATGATATCTTTAGAATGGAAAAAAAAAATCTAGGATATGAGAATGACTTGACATAGCAGAGTTAAAGCACTAACAAGCCAGGAAATGTAATTATTGACAAGGATTGTTTTCTAATTAAGCAGTGGGTTGGAACAAAAACCCGCTGCCACTGCGGCCCTCCAGGAATGACTTTGCCCACACCTGTTGTAAATAATTCAGAACTTGCACTAAAAATGACAATCGGGAATTGGCAAAAAGCCATAGTGCTTTAATACTTACTTTTACTGAAAAAAAAATTAAAAACAAATTAGTAAAACTACAGTGAAGCAATATTTTACGGCAACTTAATTTCATAGAACACAGATTCACAGGTGGAACAGTGGTAGCGCTACTGCCTCACAGTAAAGGGGTATTGGGTTTGTGTCCTGGGTCCTCCCTGAATGGTAGTATTTTGAGTAGTGAGAAAAGCACTGTATCAATGTAATCAATTATTGTTGTTGTTATTATTATTTAAACTAAACTGGACCAAAGGTAATTTTTTTAGCTGGGTGTGGATGAAGGAGAATATGGGAGGTTAAAAATAAAAAAAGAGTGAGACTGTACAGTACTTTTTTAGTCATCATTTAATAAAAATCTTGCAATACTCATAGTGATTACCAAGCCTAAAATGATCTATATTAAGTCTTCTTAAAGGTATATTTCAAAATCACATGAATCTGGACCCTCCAAAGCAATCAGCATTAGATTATTTGGCATGTTCTGACTCATGCAATTCCTTAAACAGATTTTTATCCATTTTAGAGTAGAAAATCTCCCTTCACATTTAGCTGTATTCACAGGTATGACTAGTCCAATAGCAGCTAGTTTTGTTAATTTTGGAGAAGACACTTTCAGCTCAGGTGTTTTGGCTAATTTTAGCAATATTTGTTTTGGATGGAGATTTTTGTATGACAGTCCTTTAATAATTTTTGATGAAGCATTCCATTCTTGTTTAGTACAGTCATCGTTTAAAGCAGCAGGACTGCCACTTTTAGAAACATAATGAAAATTAATGTCGGAAGCCTAACTTTGATCATGACTTCCAGCACAGAGAAGTCTTGAAAATAGGATAATATTGGCATATCAGGAAATCTTGCATCTAGGTAGCTAACAACTGTGTTTATGTATTTATCCTGAATTGTAGCCTTGAATATACGATTCGGGTTCAAATATAAACAGGAATTTATTTATTGAATACAATGAAACAATTTACACACTGTTTTTTATGTAGTCTCCTGCCACTGCAGTACACTTGTTCCAGGGCTCAGGAAGCTTCTTAATCCCAGAATAATAGAAGTCTTTTGACTGCAGTTAATCCGTTCTTACGTCAATAAACTCCTCATTCAACTTGAAATTCTTCCCTTCTAAAAATTCCTTAAGTGGACTGAAGAGATGATAGTCCCTCTCTGAATGACTTACACCAATCATACATTCTAGACTGAGAGAGACACACTCATCCCCCAAATGATTTTTAAGTCTTTTAATAATTAGGAGATGGAATGACTTCATCATTTGTCAAAAATTTAATAATTCGCTTTGCAACACTACTGTGTACCTCCTGCTCCGACATGTTGATTATAACTGACAGGGGAGAAAGAGCAGCTAGCACTACTAACGACAAGTTCAAACATGCATGTGTTTGTCCACTGAGTTAGGTCTACCTTGCACTCTTTATAAGAACAGAACATGAAAATTCCTGTTTATAATTGTATGCCCCTCGTATTAATATCATTGTGTGAATATTCAATGTGAAATGTTCACTAGCAGTATTTTTCAATTCCATAATGGATGGTTTTGTGGCTTATAAGATTGACTCAATTTATTTTAAGCTAACATTTTGCTTTTGCCATACTCTAGACAATAATGGCAACAAATCTACAGCCCCAATTCCAAAAAAGTTGGGAAGCTGTGTAAAATGTAAATAAAACAATGCAATGATTTGCAAATCTCATAAACCCATATTGTATTCACAATAGATCATAGAAAACATATCAAATATTGAAAGTGAGACATTTTATTGTTTTATTAAAAATATAGCTCATTTTGAATTGGATGCCAGAAACGCGTCTCAAAAAAAGTTGGGGAAAAGTGGTACTAAAAAGAAACGGCTGGAGGAACATATTGAAGCTAATTAGGTTAAAAGAGGCAGCAGGTCAGTAAATGATTATAAATTATAATAAGAGCATCTCAGAAGTGAAGATGAGCAGATGTTCATCAATCTGCAAAAAACCGTGTCTACAAATTTTGGAAAAATTTCAGAATAATGTTCTTCAACATAAACTTGTGAAGACTTCTGAATATCTCATCATCTACAGTACATAATATCATCAAATGATTCAAAGAATCTGGAGAAATCTCTGTGTGAGGAACAAGGCTGAAAATCAATATTGGATGCCCGTGATCTTTGGGCCCTCAGGCGGCACTGCATTAAAAACAGGCATGATTCTGTCATGGAAATCACTGCATGGGCTTGGGAACACTTCCAGAAATCATTGTCTGTGAACACAGTTCGCCATGCTATCCACAAGAAGAAGCCAGATGTGAACATGATCCAGAAAAACAGCTCTATCTTCTCTGGGCGTTTTGTGGTCAGACGATTCTGTTTTCTGGAAAACATGGATGCTGCGTCATCAGGACTAAAGAGGCGAGGGACCTTCCAGCTTGTTCTCATTGCTCAGTTCAAAAGTTTGCATCTCTGATGGTATGGGGTTGCACTATTCCCTATAGAATTGGCAGCATGCACATCTGGAAAGGCACCATCAATGCTGCAGGTATATACAGGTTTTAGAGTAACATATGCTCCCATCCATACAATGTCTTTTTCAGGGAAGGCCTTGCATATTTCAGAAAAACAATGCTAAACAGTATACTGCATCAATTACAACAGTATGGTTAGTAGTAGAGGAGTCTGGGTGCCGAACTAGCCTGCCTGCAATCCACACCTTTCACCAATTGAAAACATTTGGCGTATCATGAAACAACAAAGAAGACTAAGGGCTGTTGAGCAGGTAGAATTCTGTATCAAAGTAGAATGGGACAACATTCCACTCCCAGAAGTCCAGCAACTGGTTTCCTTGGTTCCCAGTCATTTACAGACTGTTGGTAAAAGAAAAGGGGATGCTACCCAGTGGTAAACATGGCCCTGTCCCAACTTTTTTGACATGTGTTGCTGCCATCAAATTCAAAATGACCTGATTCTTTTCTTGAAATAGTACATTTTCTCAGTTTAAACATTTGATATGTTTTCGATGTTCTATTGTGAGTAAAATCTGGGTTTATGAGATTTGCAAATCATTGTATTCTGTTTTAATTTACATTTTACACAGCATCCCAACTTTTTTGTAAAAAGCATCATCAAAAAATGAAGGGAAATGGTGACAAAGTACATAATGTACCATACTGTGTATCAGCATTAGTGATGCATGGTACGTGTTTATCTGCATCAAAACTAGTTTTCTTTGTTTGCAAGTATATGTCCTGGGAACACCTTGCAGGTGATTGTTCAAAGTGGAGAGGCATCTTGAAGAAGCACCTCAGGTCCAGAGAAGCAATACTCCAGAAAGCAGCAATGGTCAAGTGAGCATGCAAAAAGCAATGCTGCTCCACAGGCAGAGCTGAGATCACCCATAAGTGTGATCTCTGCAACAGAGATTTCCACTCCCGCATTAGTTTCATCAGTAACAAACTACTCTGCAAACAGCAAAAACAACAACAGCAAGGCAAACTAGAGGGCAACTTTTCAAAGCTGCCTTCGACTGATGGAAGCCTTAATTTACCTTTCCTTACCTAAAATAAAATAAAAAAAAAACTGAAGTCACTAAAGTTTAAAAAACTTTTTAGGGTTATATGCTCATTTACTGTATATAATTTATGTGGAATTGCCATAAGTCCAGACCGCTGTAACCCAGGAGCTGTCTTTATACTTTTGAAAAATAACATAAAATGTATACATTTTATTTACAATGCAAATATTGTGTATATTTTTTGGGGAGAAAACAAATTCCAATGATTATGGAACAAGGGTGAAGATTTAAGCATTCATTTTTTTGTTTTTGTTGATGCTTATTTTTTTTCCCCCATAGCATCTCAAAACTCTACGCCATCCTTGTTTGCTGCGTTTTCTGTCCTGTTCAGTTGTGGTTGATGGGATCCACCTGGTGACAGAGAAAGTCCAACCCTTGGAATTGGTTTTGGAGAGTCTCTCATCTGAAGAGATTTGCGCTGGGCTGTATGACATATTAAATGCTCTAGTTTTCCTACACGATCGAGTAAGATTTTTTTATGGATATCATAAAACTACTTTATTATAGAAACAGAATGCTGACTTATATTTTATATTTTTATGATTAGGGAAAATCAACTCATAATAATATTTGCATCTCATCTATCTTTGTGAGTGAAGATGGGCATTGGAAACTAGGTGGAATGGAGACAGTTTGCAAATTTTCTGAAGCAACACCTGAGGTGATGAATGAAAACATTGATAATAAATATATATGACTCATGATCACAAGGCTAAACATACTATATTTGTGCATTGACCTGTGTTTTTTTAGCTTTTTATTGAATTATTTTCCTTTATTTTTATTAGTTCTTAGACAGCATAAAGACAGTAAGGGATCAAAGTGCTGTTCCACCAGAGGAAAAAGTAGGTTATTTTTTAAATAATTTCTAAATGTATTTTCTTTTACACTTTAAAAACTAATTTTTTCTTTGGTAAATGCTGCTGAATCGTGTTTTGATCATTAAAAATAATAGAGCAAAATACAATTTAAAACACTTTTGGTTCACTTTTTAATTAGGATAACTGTTTCAAGATTTTGCCAGACAAACATGGTCACGCACGAGATGCCTATTCCTTTGGAATTTTAGTAGAAAAACTTTTCCCACTGTTGTATGAAAATGGTGAGTAATTTATATGTGGAAGAAAAATATAAAAGTAGGTATCTTAAAAAGTTAAAACTCAAATGATGAAACATATTTAAAAATAAATAAGAAAACATTGTTAATATTATAGTATTTTTGCTTTTTATGTTATATTATTTACCGATGTAAATTGCTACCATTATTCTTTAAAGTCAAGGAACCTTTGTTCTTTTAACAACAGAACAGTTTTAATATTTTACACTGTAGAGTTTTGTAAATAAGCCATTAAATTCAAGTCTGTTTCTCTACCACTGACGTGATTTGTGAATATATATATATATAGGGCTTTTTAACATTCCCTGTTCTCAATAGTGCAAATTTCTAGTTTTATCAAAAAGTAAAATATTTTAATTAATTATAGTGTCATAATAATAACACCATTGGATTCAATCTGTAAGCTTTAAGAATTGTGGTATTATATAAGATGCAGATTTTTTTTGTTGTTTTATTGTAGCCTTTGCACTTGTGCTAATTGCTAAACTTGGTCATTATAATCAATTTTATAGTGCCTAAGGATGTTTTGGAAAGTTTCCAGCATGCTGTTAAAACTACCCTGCTGAACTCTGAGCCATCGGCTCGTTGCTCTCTTTCCAAACTGGTATCACACAGTTTTTTCAGGTAATCTTCAGAATTATTATGAGTTAATTCCTTTTTTATGTCATGGTAGTGATCTGGATATTTTGGGATGATATAAAAAATTGCTTTAAAGCAGAAGCACATACTTGACATAACGATAAACTCATAATGAGTTTTTGAATAGTTGAATTCAGAAATATTACACCAGTTAATTTAGTAAATGCCCAATATTTGTTGTTTTAATTCCTCTGTTTATAAAAAATACATTAACTAGTGTAACTTGTTTGTTTTTATTGGAAAACAGTACAGAATTCCTACAAATAGTTAATTTTTTGAAAACATTGACGTTAAAGACAGAAGATGAGAAGAATGAATTTTTCAAGTAAGTCCAGTTTTAAGTAATTGTATCACAGTCTTCATTTTAAAAGCAGAAGAACCTTGCCATCTCTTGAAATACCATCTTGCAGACCTGACTATATATACAGTATAGTTTTAATATATCCCTCATAGTTGTTTGGTGTATATGGTGTAATACTGTGTAATTCTTGACTACTATATTCAGCTATAAGGGAGGTAAAAAAATCTATTAAAGTTTTAATTTCAGAAGCAAAACTGCAAGCAGACAAAAATATTCTGCTTAAAGCACCATGTCAAATGTGCTGACAAAGCCTCGTTACCAGCAGCATTGAAAGTAATTTTTTAACATATTTTGTATAGTGCTCTGATTTTATGCTAATATTTTATTACCTTATATATTGAATGAATATATTTCCAATGAGGCTATCACATGAAATTCTCACCAGACTTTGGTATTAACTCAAGAAATCCACAAATATAAAGAATTCACAACATTAAAGTCCATAAATAAAGGTATCTTATATATAAACGTCTACATGTGGAACTGTGTGTGTGTGTGTGTGTGTGTCTGTCCAGCCCATAAGTGCGAGGCTACAGCATGAAGCTGAAAGAAATTGACTCTCTCACTAAAGTGAAACTGCCAAGAAAAGAGAAACTTGCTTAGCCACTAATACGCAATCGAGGCAAGCATATTGGCAAAACGAACCTCAGAGGAGAGAGAAACTCACTTAGCAGCTGATAGACAACAGACGTGAGCACATCGGCAAATGAAACCACAGAGGAAAGAGAACCTCACTTAGCCGCTAATGCGCAACTGATGCGATTGATTGATTGAAGTGCCAGAATCCATGGTTTCTAGGAGACTGGGCTTTTTACAGCATGGGCTTACACAGCTAGTGTGTAATAAAGTGGAATAATACAGGGAAAAAGTATTGAACACACTAAGAAAGAATAGTACACCAAGGCAAGGAAAGTCAAGGAGCCAACTTAAATCTCTTTAAGTAGGTAGAAAGAAATTCCACCTCCTGTCTGTGCAAATTGATATTAACTGGGTTAGTACATATTGATGGGAAATAAAAAGGTGTTTTGCTTCCATGGTGTTGCATAAGAAACATCTCATGATGGGTAAAAGCAAAGAGCTCTCCCACGACTTTCGCAACCTGATTGTTGCAAACTGTATCACTGGAACTGGTTACAGACGTATTTCAAAACTTCTGAATCTTCCAGTAAGCTCCATTTGGGCCATTACCCGCAAGTGGAAAAACACTCCACCATCAATTGGCCATACACAGGAGCTCCTCGCAAAATTTATGACAAAGGAGTTAGAAGGATAGTCAAAGGAGTACCCTAAGAGCCAAGGACCACTCGGAAAGTGCTCCAGAAAGACTTGGGGGCAGCAGGTGCAATTGTTACAGAGAAAACAATAGGCATTGCACTCCACCAGCATGGCTTCTATGAGCGCTTACCCAGCAAGACTCCATTACTGTAGAAAAGGCATGTTGAAGCTTCTTTAAAGTTTGCTACACAACATTTCAACAAGCCTATGAAATACTGACAGAATGTAGTCTGGTCAGACAAGACCAAAGTTGAACTTTGCTGTATACCACGTTTGGAAGACAAATGACACTGCATATCACTCGAAAAACACTACCAGCAGTGAAGGTTGAAGGTGGAAGCATCATGCTGTTAAGCTGTTTCTCATCTCATGGTACAGGCAGACTACATGTATGTGAAGGAACGATGAGTGGGAGATTTCAAGAGATTCTTGAAATGAATCTGCTGCCATCCACCAGGATGATGAAGACAGGAGAACGATCCAGAACATACAGCAAAGGAAACTGTAAATTGGTTTCAGAGAAAGATAATCAAGTTGTTAGAATGGCCCAATCAATCGCCTAACTGAAATCTAATTGAACATTTGTGGAAGGAACTAAAGACCAGGGTTCACATGAGGGCCCCTCCAAATTCTTCAAGATTTAAAGACAATCACTTTTGGAGAATGGGTCACAATCACATCTCAGCACTGCAGGCAATTGGTTTCTTCATACAGGAAGTATCTTGAAGCTGTCATTACAAAGGCTTTTCCACTATGTATTAAATTAGTGCATTCAATACTTTTTCACTGTTTCATTCCACTTTATTTCACATACCTTTATTTATGGACTTTAATGTCGTGAATTCATTATATTTGTGGATTTTCTGAGTTAATACCAATGTCTGGTGAAAATTTCATTTGAATTGCCTCTTTGGAAATATATTTGCTGAAAAAAATGTTGACATTTTCAATACTTATTTCCCCCACTGTACATATTCTGCTTGTTATAGGTTATAATTTAATGTTATGGAAATAGGTGAAAAAAAATTTTTGTGCGATTTCAGCCATTTTTAAAAAAATACCATCTTTATACCATCACCCCACTGCTTGTCTCCCTTGGCAACAGCCTTTTAGCCCCAGTGGCATGGTTTCCACTGGCATATATTTTCACCTCAAAAAATCCTCTCCTGGAACTGCTGTTGACAGCTCAGATATGAATTGCTGTCTGTGTTGTGTAGATAACTAGACAATAATCACGGGTAAAATACCATACTTTTTACCATAAGTCAATATATTCCTTGATTTTGTAGAGAAAACTTGGACTTGAAAAATACTGATGGCATCCTTTAAAATGAATGGATGTAAATTTGAAGAAGGCATTTATAATAGCAGTTCAAATGGTTCACTTTTGGTAGATAATAAAGGCAGATTTACTCTAAAGAAGTTGCCTTCTGTTTAAATGCACCATGAATTACTCCCTGACCCATTCCGTTTTAATTTTTTCAGAATAAGCAATGACCAAATTAGTGACGTAAAAATGTTTTGTTGGAAAGAATACTCCCTTCTTTTTTATATTTGTGAGAGGAACTGCTGACTCTAACAAATGCAAAAGATTTTTTTTATTAATCAATTTATGTCAAATCTTTGTGTCAAGTACATTTTAATTTCAAGAAGAGAGTCATCAATTAATATGGAAATTAGTTGAATTGTAAAGGAGGAGGTGTGTTATTTCTTCAGTATCAAGATTTATAATGTTTAGTTAATTTTGTACAGTTCTAGCCAAACAATGTGATTGAAGCCAGTGATATCCAGTCTTCTGTTGTCCAGTTATCTGTCCAGTTTTCTAATGTAATATTTTGAGATGTAACACACAAACTTTACATTTCAAGCTAATTTCAAATCTTAGCCAAGTTATGACACATCTGATTAAAAATATAGAATATTTAGTGTACAGAATGAATAATTCCATTTTTTTCATTCTTGTTTCAGTTTAATAAATAATGGAAACAAATCTGGTATAAGAAAAAGAAAAATGCAGTAATGTAATATTCACCCTTAAGTACAATATGTATTTATAACTTAATACTGAATCAAAGCAGACTCCCACTAATTAGGAGAATCACAAAATACACATTTTATGTATAATTCTCATTTATCTAGGTTTAAGTAATCATTTAAATTAAAGTTCTTTATATAGTTGTTAGGTTTCTTGTAACTGTCATTAAGAAAATTTAAAATGCAATAACTTAAAAATCTGTATCAATCTTTTCCTGTAGATTTCTTTTAGACAAAGTTCAGTCTGTACCAGAAGATTTATTAGCAACACGCCTTGTTCCCAAATTATTGAATTCACTTGTATTTGCAGAACCTATAGCAATCAAAAGTTTTCTTCCACATCTCCTTAAGCCTAAGACAGGTAATACTGTTTCTTACTTTTATTAACATTTTTTGTTAAACGTTCAGTTTATATTTGTTTTGCATCTAAATGATTCAAAAACATGATTTATGTTAATACTCTTAAACTGCTTGAAGACGCTGGAAATATAGTTTGTGTTGTGTATCACTGTCTATTGTGTAACATGCTTAGGCCCTTTTACAAATCATGTAAGGTTTGGTCCAGCAGTGTTCTGTTATAAACAAATGCAGTTTCAGTAAGAGTGTTATCACAGAAATAACTAAAAACATTTAAACTTAAGATTGCTTATTGCTTTATAATTAGAAATCTGCCTTTGAATACTTGCTAGTGGCATTTTTAAAAATATTCTGCTGCTTACCCACATTCTTTTATAAGTTAGACTTTATAAATACTTTTAATATTATCTATATTATACATTATAAATATAATGTATTGCTTTAAATAGATGCAAGCTACCAGGACAGTCTGCTGTCACCAGCTGTTTACCGTAAATATATTGTTCCACACCTCCTGAAGCTGTTTAAAGTGAATGAGGAACATGTTCGCATTGTATTACTTTTACACATTGAAGATTACGCACAAATGTTTTCTCAGGATGAACTGAAACACCAAATTTTACCACAGGTACGAATTTTGTGTATTTTAGACATTTTTATGTTGTGACTGAATAAATAGTAAACCTCTTTAGTATTAAAAGGAGCTTCAGTGTGACTATGGACTTCTGCACTCCATGGTGGCAAGAATGCCGAGATGGATGAAATCAGACTGGAGATGTTGAAAATACTGGACGTTTTTGGGATAGCATGGCTAATGTGTCTATTCAGTGTTGATTGGAATGTGGATAAAGCTTCCTTGCAGTGGCAGATTGGTGTAGTGATCCCCATATTTAAGAAAGGGGACTGGAGATTGTGTTCCAAGTACAGTAGGATCACACTACTCAGCCCTCCGAGTAAAGCATATACAAGGGTGCTGGATGGAAGAATCCATCCAATAGTTGAGCAGAACTATGGGGTAACAGGGAAGCTTCTGCATGTTGTTCATTCCTTGTATGAATGTACAGAGAGATGTGTTTGTTCACTGTGGGTACCCAACTTCAACAAGGCTGTGATTTATCGCCACTTGTGGATCCGCATCTTCAAGTCTGAGGTCATGGTTCTCTCTCGGAATTTGAGTGAATTGCTTTCTCCAGGTGAGAAGGGAACAACTGCCCTTAGTGGAGGTGTTCCCTTTTGTAAGACAATGAGAACTCAGCACTGGCTTTTTAAAAACCTGCTATTTTGTTTATTGACATAACCCTAAATAACTGAGTAGAGTTTAATAATAGGATTCTTTTTTTTTTTTTTTTGGCGGGTCAGGTACTGCTGGGAATGAGGGACACTAGCGATGTTTTAGTTGCTATGACCCTCCAGAGCTTGGCGGTGCTAGTTCCTTTGCTTGGAGCACAAGTGGTTGTTGGTGGCGAAAGAACTAAAGTCTTTAAACGCACAACTCCAAACTTTACTAAGTCAACAGATGTAACACCAGAAGGTAAATGACAAGTTCAACATAATTATTAAAACATAACTCACATTGTTTCATTGCTTATGCATAATTTTCAAAGAACTACCAGACGTCTGACATCTATGATTGTTGTGCTGCTGCTTCTATTTAGAAGTAAACATATTGAAAATAAAGGGTAACTGGAATGTTGTACAATTTTATGTGGTGTCTGGAAATTGTTTTTAATACAAAATAATGGTGCCACATAGGATAATACACTGCTTGGCCCCTGAAGAATGGCACCACAATTTTCCTAAGATTTACAGCTAACAAATGAAAAGGGTAGATGTTTATAGTTTTATATCTATTGTTAACCATTTTTAGATATTCTTTTTTGCCCTGGCATTTTATATTTTGACTTTTTTTATTTGTGCTCAAACTGGAGCATGTTGTAAACCTGTTCATCTTAAACTGTTTCTCTATTTTATACTTTTAGTTCTCAGATAGAAACCTGAAATTACTAACACTGTTCTGTATCGTATTCCCTCCAGTGTCAGGGTGTATGTCGTAGAATAGGCTATAAGGTTCCTTTGACTCCGAATTGGATAGTAGGTTTCAGAAAGTACTGTAAGTTTTGTATTTTTAGGCATTGACTGATGATATTGGTTTGGAAACAGATGCTCACATGTTTTTTGATCGTTTTTTCCTCTCTGCAAAGGATCACCAGTTCATGTAGGAAACAGCTTTAAAGCACATGTTGCTCAGCCATCAAAAATCACCTCAGTTAAGGTATATCCAAAACCATTTGAAGCAAAAAGTCAGAAGCTTGGAATCTTTAAATCTTTGGAAACAAAGGAGGATGTTAAACTTCCAGTTTTATCAGAATCAGGTTTGTATACTAGATAACTTTCAAACAGGTACATTGTACAAGCCATATAGCCATCTGAAATAGTAAAAAGTATTTATAAAATGTAGTTGGTGTAGGGCTGTGTCAGCATGCATCTGTAATGGGATAAAAGGTTGAAGGTTATTTCCATGCTGAAAAAGAAAAAAATGTGAAAGATGGAATGTTTTGGCTGCATTGCCTTCATCAGGTGTACATATAATAAGGAAAAAGCACGTAACATATAAAAGGGATTGGACGGAACAAAGTGGGGGGGGGGGGGGGGGTGTCAGATGAGAGAAAGCTGCCATTAGAGAAGATGAAGGGAGAGATTAAAAAGTTAAGTTTGTCATTAAGACCTGAAGAAATATGTGATCCAGAGCTTAGCTGCTTCTGTTTGTATTTAAAACGTATCTTTAAAGAACACAATGGAGGAGATCAGTGTGGCTGTGATGGAAGGGATGTGAAGTGGTCTAAAAAAGGCTTTGTAAGGTCTTTGATTTTAATCAGTTGAACGTGCTCCCTGAAATGTTCTGCTAGCCATCCCACTTGTTCACCTATGTAGATGGCTGGACAATTCCTACAAGAAATGCAGTAAATAAAATGTTTAGACTGGCAGGAGGCCTATTGTTTAATATTAAATTTACCATATTTATTTAACATTGAATTTACTATAATGAAATGTTTATATGCTTGAATTTATGAAAGTTATTTTTTCAATCAAGGGGCTGCCTTTGCAGTATATACAGTATTTCATATACAGTATTTCATACGCGCCAGCCACTTCTCAACTCTGCTGCTCGTGTTGTAAATAGGGGGGCTGAATGCACCCAAGGAGAAGTGGTCGCTCCTCCGAAACCCCCTCTTAAATGGTGATATAATGGGAAACAAATAGTTTTTTTTTTTTTTTTTTTTTTACCTCCTCTTTGCGCAAACAGCTGCTGGCTTGCTGCTGCTGCCATGCCATGTGATCTGCATCTTGCATGGCACTTCGAACATTTAAAAGCCTGTACAGCAGCTGTCTTTGTCATCAACTCTTTCTGCCAAGAGATTTAACCACGCCCGGAGCTGGAAATAAAAGACAAAGTCTTGTGTCATGGGACGTCAGTTCTTGATATTTTTTAGTTTATACTTTAAAAACGGAATGATAATCTGAAAATCTAACAACATCATGTTAAGGTTTAATAAATTCTGAAAAGAATGATACCAAACATATATATGTAGGTTTTAAAATAAACCCGATTTAAAGCATGACAAAAAACATGACATAACGTCACATAAAATCGTTGCACTTTTAGGCTTAGGATTTTATATATACGAGGGGGGACCCAAAAATAACCGGAAATAAATAAATAACCTAACAACAACAAAATTCCGGTTATTTTTGGGTCCCCCCAAAGAGCCCGTTTCGGCAACGTAAGATGAAACGGGCACGAGTTTGTGTCGGCAGTGTATGAAGAACAAATGATAAGTAACGAAGAAGTTGTTTTGTAATGATTGTAGTCCGCTTTACTCATTACTGTACAGGCTTGTACTGTTAGTTGATGAATTTTCCAGGCCTATAGTATAATATTGAATGATGAATGTTCCAGTATAATATGGAATAGTAATAAGTATAAGCACCACAAACCTGAAATACAGTAGGTGTATTGAATGAATGCGCAATTAGGCCTCAAGCTGTAGTCGAAATTGCCTTTCAGGCCTCTAGAGCTTTAATCGAAGTCACCTTTCTCTTTGAATTTTTGTGGCCGTAAATCCGCTGCCTGCCGCGATGTTGGGGTTGGATGTCGGTCTCGTAAGGTTTTTCGGGCAGCTGCGCAGAAGGCGACTGCCCATTCGGCTTCAGACGGGTGAGTGAGGAGGCAGGCGAATTATGTATTAAGATAGAGTAAAATTATAAAATACTTGTTTGCAGTTTAATTCTGTTAGTGTGACTTTATTTTCTGTTATTACATAATGTGTCTTTGTGCATTTGAAATTAATATGTAGCTCCAAGTAGATTTTAAAATAGGAAATTTTTTGCTTATTTTAGCAGCATTGAGAAGTGCAGAACTCGAGAAAAAATTGGGAATTAATGGATACTGTGAGAAAAAAGAAAAGAGTACCCGCTTAATAACTGTGGAGGAATGGCCAGACTGGAGTGACGCTGAAGATCGTGATGCAGAGAAAATTTCTGAAATTCAAGTAAGGACTGCAGAAAATAATTTAAATCATATTACAAGTCACGACCAGATGGATGAAGCAGTTGAAGAAGAGCCTTGGGATGATTTTGAAGCTTGTAATGAGAAGAGTATTGTTTATTCTTCAGCCACAGTCTCTGCAACTTCACAAGTGACTTCGACATTGCAGAAATCACTGCAGTCAAAAGCTCTAAAATTGAGTTCTGTATCAAAAGCCAGTAAAGTGAACAATGAAGAAAATGTCAATAATAACTGGTACCAAATCCAGCCACCTGAAGCTAAACAGACTTCACAACTTCTGGAAAAAACAAGTAAAGTAGAAAAAAATGTTCTAAATGTTGGCTTAGGAGAGGAGTTTACAATACACGTTAAAAGGAAGAATCAGAGTGATCCTGAAATGGATTTGTTTGCTGATATGGTTCCAGATATTAAGTTGTCCTCGGCACCTTTAATCTTACAGCCTAGTCGAACAGACACTTATGAGGCAAGACCAGTGAGAAGTGAGACAGCCGAGCGAAATCAAATTGATACGCTGCTACTTCCAGCCAAGTTTGATGCTGCTATTGATCTGACAGAAGTGAGTAAAAGTTCATTTTAACAATTAAATATCTTGACACGAACAGGATTGTGAAAATTATGAATTTTTGTTTTATTTATTTGGATTTATCGTATGGTTTTTGGATTTACTCATTAAGTGTCATCAGTTTGAATATTTATTATTTATTTTATTAATAAGTTTTATTTTTTATAATATACACAAATGCTTTTAGGTTTTTTGTTAATTCTAAATGTAATTAAAGTGTTGCTGATTTGGTAATTACATTATGAACATTAGAAAAGGTAAACACAATAAGGCTCCATGGTTGGGTATTTCATCTGAGTCTAGTTTCAAATCTGAACAGATGTGTTTCAAGTGATGTTGCCTGACCATTTTCAAGTCCTCTATTAAAATCAAGATATTTATACTTAAGAGTGGCTGGTAACTTTTTTAGACAGCATACTGTGATCTCTGAAAATGATATCCAGTCGCTGTGATGCATAATTTCATGTGCCATAACATGTTCAGTGGCCAAAATGTTGTTTGTCTCCCAGTGTCCTTCAGCGGTTTGCTCCACTCTACCAAGCATCCCAGAGGCGAAAGTGACAAGGTGGTGTGTCTGGAGAGCAGCTCGCATATTCGGTAGAGTTGCCTGACAGAGGTTAATAGCATGTCACACTCCTTGTCAAAATGTGCAGGGCTTCATTGATGCCCACCACCCTGTGACAACATAAAGTAGACTCGTTTTTCCTGTGGTACTGCAACAGATGTGTACAGGTGAACATTTCCCCCCATTAGTATTAATATCAGGAAGGTGTAATTTTTAAATATTTTTCAATTATCAGCAAAATACACTTTTTACACTTTTAACATTTAGTAACCCAAAGGTTTTTTTTTTTTTTTCCCCCCAATGTTGGGAGTTAATGTTCATAGTAGTCAATAAAGGTATTGTCAGAGCATCTTGGAACAGGACTGGATGAATTCTGACGAAACACCCTTAACATTATTGTCATATTTAATAATTGTACGTTGATTTACATTTATCACGCGTGCAACAACATTGATTTTAATACAGAACTGATAACGACAGTTTTGAAAAACTTTTGATGCAGAGTGGCTTATTTTTTTTTTCCTTTTGACTTTCACAGACAGAAGCTGTTGGATGGGATGATGGTGATGTGAACTGGGAAGAAGAGAACAACTGGTGAAAACCTGAGGATTGTGGAGTATTGCACTAAAATTAGGTTCTTTGGTTTAGAAAATAACTTTTGCTAGGCTGAACTGGGCCTTCCAGTCTGCCGTTGAATTAGAGCCGAGTACATGTGGTAAATTTACTAATATCCTCTCCATTTTAACCAATAATAATGTCAAAGGAAAGATTTGAACAAAGTGATTTATCAACCCCATGATGCTGAGCCCAGTCTTTTACAGACTATCCTGTACAGTGTAAAGCCATACCAGTTTAATTTGTAAGTTTTTATTGCTGCTTTGACCAGCCATCTTTTGAGATAATTAGTATATTAATAAAATATATTATGAGGCCTTTGCCCAGCCCAGCATTGTTTGAATGGTGCTGGATAAAATGTGATGTTGTTTTTGGTGCCATACAGATTTTTTGCATTAAATCTAAATAAGGGCCAAGAAAAGTTCTCTCTTGAACTGCCAAGAATACAAGATTGTATATTTTAGGTTGGTGGAAACTGATATAAATTATTTATGCTTACCCAATTGATGATGGAATAAATGATTCAAATGTAAATGTGAATTTTATTGTAAATGTCATCTTTGCACTACATTTAGTCTTGACAGCCACTAAGAATAAAAATTACTAAATGTGCACAAATGTTTTTTTTCTAGAGAACTTCAAACATTGATGAAGGCTGTGCGTCAGATTGAAGCGCAGATTCCATTCATGCAGTTCATTAATTTGACCCCAGAATATGAAAGGCACAGCGTTTGTACAGGAAACACCGGTGGCGGGGGGGGCGCAGACACAATACTCGTATAAAGAGACGGATCCAGACAGCCGAAGGGCTCCTTTGCTAGCTAGCCGCCTTCATCATTAACGTTAAACCATAAACGCGTCTCAACAGCCTTATTATAAAGCCACTTTTTACTTGTCAGATTTTTTGTGCTACCTTTATTTTCATACTTACAGTTTACTTATTAACAAGTCAATGTTTTAATCAATATATTTGCATTGTACTTATAATAACTCATTGTGAGTATTTTACAGGTAATTACAAGACAGAACTGCATTGTTAAGAACTTAAGAAAAGTAATTCACTTTGGTAAAAATAGAGCAGCATGTACACGGAAGGGAACATATTTACATTTTATACAATAAAGAAAACTAAGCTATTAAAATAAAAAAAAAATTTAAAATCCTCCAACATACGACACCATTAAGAAGCACTGGAGCAGGCGCTCCTCATCCCAGTTATCTGATCGAGCAGTCCCTTTATTCTGGGGGCTAGCCATTCTGGAGCTGGGGTTTGTTGCAGCAGTGACTCCAGAGCACTCAAAGCGTCTTCTACCAACTGCACTGCCCGCTCGTAGTGTTCCTCTTCAACGGTCTCCTGTCTGACACGTTTGGAGCACGGCTGAAAAACATCACATATTCATACTGCAAATCGGCAATAAGACCATCAGCTACGATAACAGGATGTCAGGCGGAATTCAGTGGGGCGTTTGTTTGTGCTAAAGATGTTAATATTCCTGAAACTGTCTAGCGTGCTTCCTTAAGAAAAATACAAAAAGGGCCAAACTTGGTGAGTAGAACGTCATGAGGAAGTTACATTAAACATCTAAACAAAAACATTTTAGGAATATGCTTTCAAGTAATAAACTCTGGATAATCTGCGTGCTTAAATATCAACAGACAGTATAGGCAAGATCTGCCATCCTGGGGCATGTGCAGAAATCTTAGAGAAAATAATAATCCTAGTGAAATTACTCATTTTTCAACATCTTTGTTGTTTACAGAAAACATTTTTTAAGAATGCAATTTCAGTAATTATTATTTTAACAGGGCGGCACGGTGGCGCAGTGGTAGCGCTGCTGCCTCGCAGTTAGGAGACCCGGGTTCGCTTCCCAGGTCCTCCCTGCGTGGAGTTTACATGTTCTCCCCGTGTCTGCGTGGGTTTCCTCCGGGCGCTCCGGTTTCCTCCCACATTCCAAAGACATGCAGATTAGGTGGATTGGCGATTCTAAATTGGCCCTAGTGTGTGCTTGGTGTGTATCCTGCGGTGGGTTGGCACCCTGCCCAGGATTGGTTCCTGCCTTGTGCCCTGTGTTGGCTGGGATTGGCTCCAGCAGACCCCCGTGACCCTGTGTTCGGATTCAGCGGGTTGGAAAATGGACGGATGATTTTAACATACCTGCTCATGAGCAGCTTCTAAAGTATTTCTTTCCAGGTGTGTTTTCAGAGTGGACCTTTCAGATTTTAGTCTTTTTATCCTCAAGTCAACATTTTCTTGTAAAGGGATATTCTGTAAAGAAACAAACAAAAATAATAATAATAAAACAACAACAATACACATCCACACACGTTTATCCAAGTACCGTTTTCAGTTCTTCTGCATACCTTACTGAGAAAATCCACCACCTTACTTTTCATTTCCTCGCATGTTAAGCTTTGGGGAACAACTTCTTCATGCCTTGTTACCTTTAGAGGAAATACAAGAGGAGCAGAAGACAGTTGAGAGAGAATGTTAAACAATGTGTGTGAAGTAAAGTGCTGACCAAATGTGTATGGAGACTGGAATGGATGCACTGGGAGAAAAAAAAAAAGACCACTAAAGATAATTTGAGAAGAAAAATATCACCTCTGCAAAATATGTGAATGCTTCTAGAACATGCTGGTAGAGAATCCAAGACTTTTCAGCTAGTAGGAAGGCAAAGAAATCTGACAGCTTTGGTAGAACATGGACCTGTGAACACAAAGACAAATCATATGGTTTTGACAATTAATATTGCTGGGGTAATTTGTCGAGTGTTTATTGATTTGACACATTACTTAAAGCCACCTGTATTTCTTGTGGTACAAATATTCTTCCTAATGATTCCAAGAATTCTAAAATGGCCAAAACAGTTTCATCTGGCGGGTGGGCAGGCAAAAGAAGGCTTAAGAATGTCACAATCTAAAAAAAACAAAAGACAAAAGAGAAGATGTTAACAGAGTACTTGTGGTTACCTACTTCTTTCTTCAAATTCAGCTCAGCACAACAAAGCAAACGCTGCCATTGTCAGGGACGACCCTGACCTGCACTTCTAAATATCTATTTCTAGCAGCAAATTATTACAATTCAATTTAATTCACTTTCAGAGGCGGCTGAGCTGAGAGGATGTCTCTGTGCACAAGTACAGTCCAGTCATCAGAGGGAGAACACGTAAACTTCACAAAGAAGCTGAGAGCTGAACCAGTGCGTGTGTTAGTACAGCCTGCTCATCTAAAAAAAGAATTCCATTAGCTTATTGAAAATTTAAAAATGAGCACAGCCTTACAATCAATGCACAAAAAACAAAAGCAGATCACCACTTTAAGAAATTTCCCTGTTAATAAGGAGACACTAATTAGAACTTTTTATGGCCAATTCCAGTCACAAATTATTTTTCCACCATATGTTAAAAAGTCAGACGAGTTTATCCAAATCACTTTGCTGATTTTTATATTACCTCACATTTGCATATGTTGAGAGTTCAAACTAAACTTGTTGGGTCTTCAAAGATGTTTTACGATAGTGAAATCCAATATTTTAAACAACACAGCAGTGTACAGATGATCCCCAGTTGAAAAACAACTCCATTGTTTCTATGCAAAACAATCTCATCACAGAAGCTGTTGTTTTACATTAAAGACCAGTGGTGCTTTTGGCTTGCAAATTCTGCTGTGGCATCAAAGGCCTGGCAGAGAGACGCGGTCAGAGGGGGCCAGCCATAAATGGAGCCCCCTGCCCATCTTGACACTCCAGTCATAAATGGAGCACTGGCTGGGGGTGGGTGTGTGTGAGAGAGAAACAGAGATGACAAACACGTGCAGAGCAGCAATTATGAGACCCAAACCTCCGCTTAAATCTGCTGACCTGGGTACATGGCGAATGGTAAGTCTCGGGAAGGATTCTGGCTCGGATTGGCTGACATAGTTATAGATACTGTTTAACCTGGTGATTATTACTTTTATTGCACTAATTATATGACATGTCATATTGGAAAAAAAAACTAGTACTGTACCGATGTTGATTACATTCAACTACATGTACATCCGCAACAGGATGATGAAGCCTTTTAGCGGCCTGAAGAACTTGCATTGTCAGAAAAGCAATGACCAAGCTTCTGTGTAAATAATGGAGCATTCTGCAGCCTTTTGCCTCCGATCATGACTGCATATTGTGGATTTGGTTTGTGGAACGTTCAGGCCAGTCAGTGCCTTTGCCACACGAGGCCAGGCATTGTTCTGCACCAGCATAAGGTCTGACAATAGCTCTGAGGTTTCCATCAGCAGTCAAGGTACTGTCGGCTAGCACGTGGAGGTCTGTGTGACTCTTCCAAGGATATGCCTTGCCAGACCATCACTGATGCACTACCAAACCAGGCATGCTGTATGGTGTTGCAGGCTACATAATGTTTACCCCGATGTCTCCAGACTGTCATATCTGTCACATATGCTCAGTGTGAACCTGCTGTCATCTGTGAAGAGAACAAGGTGCCAATAGCAAGCTCCTGATTGTTGTACTCTCTGGTGAATGGCAATCAAGCCCATGGAGATGGGCTGTGAGCACAGATCCCACTAGAGGAAATAGGGCCCTCATGCCACCCTCATGGAGTCTGACAGTTTGATCAGAAACATGCACACCAGTAGGCAGCTGGTGGTCATTTGCTTGTTTGTGTGAGGAGGAACAGAAGGAGCACTGCCAAATACCACTCCTGCTGCTGGGTTGATGCCCTTCTATGGCCCTGTCCAGCTCTACTCATGTAATGGCCCATCTCCTGTTATCTCCTCTATGGTCTCGAGACTGTACAGGAAGACACAGCAAACCAACTTGCGATGGTACATATGAATGTGCCATCCTGAATCGACTACAGGTACTGCCTCATGCTAGCAGTAGTGAGGACACTAGCAAAACACAGAAGAGAAGAATCAGTCAGAAAGGATAAAGATAACGCAAGTGTGGCCACCACCTGCAAAACCATTCCCATTGAGGGGGTTGGCTTGCTGTTGCCATTCCAGTGCACCAAAGCAGGTGAAGTTGATTCACAATCGCTTTTGCTTCCTAACTGGACAGACTGATATCTCTGAAGCTTAACTGATCCGGTGTTGGACTGTGAAGATTAAGTGTTCCTTTAATTTCTTGGAGCAGTATATAAGTAAACATCCATCCATCCATTTTCCAACCCGCTGAATCCGAACACAGGGTCACGGGGGTCTGCTGGAGCCAATCCCAGCCAATACAGGGCACAAGGCAGGAACCAATCCCGGGCAGGGTGCCAACCCACCGCAGGACACACACCAAGCACACACTAGGGCCAATTTAGAATCGCCAATCCACCTAACCTGCATGTCTTTGGACTGTGGGAGGAATCCGGAGCGCCCGGAGGAAACCCACGCAGACACGGGGAGAACATGCAAACTACACGCAGGGAGGACCCGGGAAGCGAACCCAGGTCCCCAGGTCTCCCAACTGCGAGGCAGCAGCGCTACCCACTGCACCACCGTGCCGCCTTATAAGTAAACATTTTTTCTTTATTTTGCATACAACATTTAACTGATTTTGAACTGGAGCCAATCCCAGCCAACACAGGGCACAAGGCAGGAACCAATCCCGGGCAGGGTGCCAACCCACCGCAGGACACACACCAAGCACACACTAGGGCCAATTTAGAATCGCCAATCCACCTAACCTGCATGTCTTTGGACTGTGGGAGGAATCCGGAGCGCCCGGAGGAAACCCACGCAGACACAGGGAGAACATGCAAACTACACGCAGGGAGGACCCGGGAAGCGAACCCAGGTCCCCAGGTCTCCCAACTGCGAGGCAGCAGCGCTACCCACTGCACCACCGTGCCGCCTTATAAGTAAACATTTTTTCTTTATTTTGCATACAACATTTAACTGATTTTGAACTGCTTAAGTCAATAATATTTATATACTAGGAGGCTGCGCTCCCTGCTCGCTTCGCTTGCCAACCCCCAGGTCTGGTCCTGTGGAAACACAATTTAAAGTGTTTTTTTATGCATGGGAATTGTTACATATGCATTATGCTCACTTTTTATTTTAAAACTACAGTAAAAACAATATTTGGAACGAACGTTTCTTCAAGATCACACTGAATTTTGATTCCTTGTTTGATCTTACAGTGTGATAATGCAAAGTATAACTGGCCGTGAGTGATATAAATAATCCGACTTTTTCAAATGTTTGTCCTTGTGATTTGTTAATTGTCATTGCAAAAGCTATTCTCACGGGAAACTGTAAACATTGTAATACGAATGGCATATTAAGATCTCCTTTTTGCCCAAACACCGTGTCCAATTCATTCAATAAAAATAAGACTGTGATAAAACAACTGCGGATTTATGGCCATTGTGGATTGCATGTCATTGTAACAAATTAATCTGGCCAACCGATAGTTCTGGATATTGCCATTGTATCATGATATAACTGTTGCAATGCTCTTGGACTACCTTGATATGAAGAAAGTAATATTACGCTTTACCTATTTTGAATTTGTCTAAACTATTGATATTTTAATTTTTAACGTGATCGATGAGCCCTTGCATTTGTTCCCTTCTAAGTTTAACTTGATTCGATTTAAAAAAGAAGAGACGATTAGCTGCGACTTTTACATACGCATTAATAATATAATGTTGCGATAGATGTTGAGATGATAGAAGTGGGTTAAATACATGGGAGCGTAGCGCTAATTTGGACCCGAAATATTGGGTGGGTGTTATTCGTTTTTCTGAATGCGTTGGTTTCATATTGTACGACCATCCTGTTTCACCATCTTGGAATAGCAAAGGAAAGAGTAAAGGGTCGGCATGTGGCGATGTATTTGATAGAAATGACGACTCGTGCTTTGCCTTTGGATATACACGAATATCTACTGTCTTTGATATGTCTGTCTTTTGAAATTATTATCACTGACAATTCATCACATGTTGGTTTATTATAAATGCGACTGTGATCTTTCAGATTCAGATAGAAATCCAAGAAATTTCTTTGCCAGTATTTTCTGTAAATAAATGTTGTGTAAAGTGCGATACTTTTGGACATGCGGACTTGTATCCATTATTGGCTGTATAATTTCTAGTACGTCTGATTGTTTAACTCTTTCAATTCTATGTTGCAGCGTTTCTCAGTGATCATAAACATACACCTGACCAAGTTGTGTTTTTTCAAAATTAAACTTGTCGTAGCTTTAATTGTTGCGGGACCACAGATTCTCATCGTGTATGGTCCATTATTGTGTAAATCCACGTTTTGTGCAATGAATGACGCTAACGCGAAAAGATTACTGTAGATGCGTATATTTTGCCTGTAGTGTTTGTGGATTTCCTGTTCACCAAACAACATATCTTTTAATTCTCGCGGAAACGCCTCTTCATTGGGAAGTAGCAGTAGTTTTCCCTGATAGCAACACGAATTTGCCATCTACAAGTCTCCGACTTAAACTTTAAAGCCTTACAATATCTGCAAACTTCCGACATATCACTTACAGTATGTCCATATATTCGTTCAGTGTTTGCTGTTCCGAGTAATAATTTGTTTGTTAGCGCAAATGTGATCTGTACTTTTTTTTTTTGACACTTTTGAATTTTAGTACTGTCATGTTTGTGAACTTGCTGTGTGTGTGTGTATGGCACCAACGTTTTTGAACGTCTTTATGAAGTTCTACTGTGTCTTGTACTCTTTGTCTTTAATTTCTGACCCCAATTGGACCTGCAAGGTTTTCAGTTCCACTTGTTCCAGGCTGATTATCTTTTTTTTGTGTATTGTTTTCTCTCCCAACGCTTTTGGGTCTCTTTTTGACACGCTGCTCTTTCTTCTTTGCTTAGTCGTGGATGTGTGATGTTTAACTTATTAATTTTGTTTGAGCTTCTCTTTCTTCTTCGCTAAGTCAGATTATTATTGTTCTTTTTTGCATTTTGTTGAGCATTCATTTCTCTCCAGCTCTTTTTTTGATGCGCTGCTCTTTCTTTTTCGCTTAGTTGTGGTCATGTCATCTTCAACTTATCAATTGTTTTAGAGCTGCTCTTTCTTCTTAGCTTTTTAGATGACTATGGTCTTGTTTGAAAAGGGTTGTAAGTAGGGCGGGGCAACAACTGAGAGGTTACATGACCGTGATCTTGCTTGACAATGCTTGTAAGTAGGGGATGACTAGGTCACCGGTCTCACGGGAACATGCTTCCAATGGAGGTCAGTATGACGTGACTTGACCGTGTCGCAGGAAGTGAAAGTGTCCCTGCCTCTCTGAAGTGTCTCTCTTCAAGATCACGTCTTGTTGCAGGATTTTCTTTTATAATATATACAGTATATATATATATAAAAAGAACTCAGTGAAAGTCATACATGGAATGCAAAAGGCTTGGTGAAATCTTTTGACCACGGCAGTGTAGGGGCATATTTCCTTACTTGTTTTATTTTGTTTTTTAAAATGTTATCATCATATTTGTTTCAAATGACCTGTCAATGACACAAGTGCCTATCTAGCTTCACCTTATTTTTAAACAAACACTCTAATAAAAAGCAGGCTGCAAGCTAAAGAGGGAAGCATACTACTTTTCCATTATAAAATTTCCCCACACAGTAAATATGTTGAATAAATTGCTTTAGTCAATGAGTGACTGTATTACCTGAGAGATTATCGGTGGGTCAAGGTTTTGCACTAGAGCTGATGATAACAGCAGCAGACGGTGGACAGTGCCCTGGACACATGGCTGATTCGGTACCTATAAAATCAGACAGATGTTTTGAGAAAGGAAACGCTTATTTAGACAAACTATTACACAGTAAAACAGTTTGAAAAATAAAAGTTGTAATATGGCAATTATAAACTGTAGTGCATTAAAGTACAGTGATCTTGAACTGGGTTCAAAACTGATAGCTCTACCTCCTGAGATTCACACAATTTCTTTTCGGCAAACAATCCATCCATCCATTTTCTGAACCTCCTAATGGTGGTCAGGTGCAAGAAGGATTGCCTTGTAGATAAAGACACTCGTCTAGTGCAGGGCCCACACACACACATACTCACTGGCCGTGAGCCAGTTTTGAGTTAAAAGAAGACATGAGAACTCCAGAACAGAGAGTGACACTTCTCGAAGAAACTGGGCTTCCTGGAGATGCAGGGTATTGGTGCTGACCAGCGCCCCACTAACACTGAACTCTCTTTAATGCACCTGACCTACTGGGTCACAAACAACTTCAGTTAACATTTTTCTTTATTTCACATTCGATTTTACATATTTACCTTTATTTTATTTGCTTGTTAAGTATTTGAACAATTATGCACCATGTCCTAAAATTCTAATTTGGCCTTATAGGCAGTATGCACTTATAAATACATGTACTTTATTTAAGATAAATAAAAAAATCTAATTCTCACTCAGAGGACCTGTTCAAAACTTTAAGATATAGCAGGATCTATTCAATAACATTTTTCAATAACCTTCTATATTGAGGAAAAGAATATTCTTCCTTGTTGCTTCAAAGATTTGCTCTGTTGGCAGGCTCTCCTCTCTTTCTTTTTTTTGGGTGGGGGTTGAATTTTGGTTTTGTTAAGTTTGATTTTATTGTATGGATTGTTCTTTGCTTTTAATTAAAATTGATTAAAAAAAATAATTGATTAGATCAAAACTCTGCCATTTTCCATTTGCTTCTACCTGTTAACAATACCATGAGTCCATTCTCATCCAGAAGCAAAGACAAGGCTTACCAGGTGAACACGTCCTTCCTTCTTGGCACCTGATCACTAAATTAATATGTCAGCTTGTACAATGAAGTCAACCTTGTTGTTTGTTTGATTTTAATAGAATGGGAATAAGGAAGCTTGTTGAGTGCACACAGATAAAGGAACAGATATAGGCAGCGCCTACTCAAGAAACTGAAATGAGATGGAAAGCTTAAAGAGTCTGCAAAGCAGGGCCAAAGACAAGAGAATTGGGAGCAGCAGTGTAAAACAAGCCATATTTAATTTAGAGGCTGTGACTAAGATGGCAAAATGAGAATACCACAGTGATAACCGTCGTCGCACACGTGTGATCAGGGGACAACTAAAGGGCCTAAATAGATGTAATTCCACGCTGGACCAGGAGGTGGCGAAGTGCACCGATTCTCTCTCTCAATTCCTTGCAGACCATTCTCGGGAAATCCTGCCCGATTCAAGTGCAGCCAACGACGTCACTTCCGGTTCTAATGACATCACATCCTCTGCAAGCATTTAAAAGTCACCATCGTAAGACAATAGTCACATCTGTTTTGGACTCAGCTGTGTGAACATGTCTCTTCTTTTTGATAGATTTTGCAGCCGGGAAATATTATATGGGTGGCTGCCCCAAACCTTCCAATGTCTCTTGGTCATTCTTATTACACCGTAAAATAATTACAATTCTTGGTTTTATGAATTTTTTAAACTAAATCTGATAAAACATTTGGCTGTTTGCAAAACAATTCATATTTAAAAATGCAATAATGGTATTCTTTTGGTCAAACATGCAGAATTAACAAATCAAACTTTGTTTAAAATTAATTACAGTCACAAAAGCAATTTAAGGGAAAACTTAAGAGAATAAAATAACGCAATTTCAACAGCCTTATGTTTTTTCCCCAAAAAAGCCAATGCAAATTTTTGTAAAATTGTGTTTAAGCCTGACTTGTAGCATTCTCAAGACACACCTAATCCAGTTCATCGAGGAGCAGATCCCATCCTGTTAACAATGGACAAAAGGCAAGAAGCAGCCCTGCCAGTCCATCCCAGAGCCCAGTCAAACACTCACAATGGGCCACTTTTATCAACTAAATTAATAGACACGTTTGGGCGTGAGAGGAAAAACCCTGCAGACGTGAGGAAAACATCACTCAGATGAAGACCAGATGCAGGACTCAATGTCTGTGAAGCAGCAGCCCTAACAACTGCACTGCCATTTCCTTTGAAATGGGCACAAAGCTTTCAGCTCCCTGATGTACAAATCCTTCTATACTTTGAATTAAAAACCTAGGAAAATAAAGTATGAAAAATGATTTAAAGCTTGACACTTTTTCATGGCACTGTATTTCCTATTTTTAGATTTTCTTCTACATCGCCTATTGTTTTGTTACTCAGAGATATTAATATTTTACTAAGGAAAGAGGGAGTACAACTTCAAGTAAAGCCTGAAAAATGTGTTCTTACCTGTTGGACAGACATGCGCATCCACAGCTGACCAACATGTCCTGTGACAGATTTCAGAATTTCTTCATCAATAACATCCATGCAACACCGGCACACAGACCACATAGCACAAAGGGCTGTATTCTACAAATGGAAAAAGTGTATATTAAATTATCGTTACTATTTTGTATTATTCTAGCTTCAAATATTAAGGGAATATTAAGTGATGAATTTATGCAAAAAATAACTGACATTTTATATTGGTAATTAATCAGTGAAATGTGTATTTAGTGATTTTGTGTAGTTTCTAGACAAATCTTATTTTATATTACACATTTGGTGGCCACTTTATTAGACAGACATGCTCATCAATGCAAACAGCCTGCTGCTCCAGACAATCAATATTGTGGCTGCAAGTCAAAAAAGTATCCTCAATATAAAAATACGAGCTGTGTAAGCCCATGCTGTAAAACGCCTGGGGTCCTACAAGCTATTGAAATAGTCAGAAGAAAAACTGAAATATAGAGATGTCAGGTTATTGAAAGGAACTACTCTGGGTGTCTCTCTCCTAGGAGGATTCGTTTTGCCAACGTGCTCGCATCTCTGGTGCATTAGTGGCAGGAGGAAAAGTAAAAGGGATGCTGTTTTGCTGATGTTAGCAGCTAAGCGGCTTTGTCTTTCTTCTGAGGTTTCCCTTGTCTTATTAGCGGCTAAGTGAGTTTTCTGTTTCCTCAGAGGTGGAGCCCTTAAACCAACTCCAACTCTCACTTCCATGCGTAGACATTTATTTATAAAATACTCAGATCTGATGAATCTTGCTTCCTGCTAAAATATGTATTTTGGCTTAAACAACATAAATTAATTAAATCTATCAAGCTTTATGTCAACAGTGCAAGTACAGTAGGTGGTAGAATTGTTCTCATGTGGCAATACATTAGACCCCTCAATACCAATGAAGTGTCAAATGAAATCCACAGCATACCAAAGGATGCTGGTAATATGCATGTCTTCATAGCCACAGTCTCTCCATTTGCAAATAAATACTTACACCAAGGTAATGTGTCATGTCTCAAAAGACACATCATTTTAAACTAGTTGTACAAGCATGACACCTTTGTACAATGAGGAAAAGGAAGAATTGGAAATAGGCAACAAAATGCGTGCAGGAACTGCTGAGTCAGCATGGACTAAAATGCTTCCAGGTTGCCATTGAAGAACTAGATTGATCTGGAGGAAACAGAGGGCCCTACCAAGTACTATACTGAGTGTTAATTCAGCATATTAGACAGATTACACAAATGTCTGTATATACAGTACATACACATATACAGACATAAAATATGTCATATTCACAGAGACTAATGTCTATTCCTTGTTACAAAAAGAATAAAGACAAATGAGAACTGAAAGATAACCAAAACTCTGGTGTGTGAAGAAAAAGGCAAAGGAAGGATCATACGTGTGAACTGAACATTTTTGCAGGAACAGTTTTTACTCTTTTTCAGAGGTGTAAATGTGATGATTGTGTGTGGCACAGATGTGTATTATTTTCACCAATCTACACATTTAACATGTCCCTACCCAGATTGTCATTCCTACCAAGGTTCAAAACTGACTTGTATGAAAGTCTCTCACCACAAGTTCCAATTCCTGTAGCACACCTCTGTCCTCAATCCACCTGGTGCACACTGTTACGGCTGACCTCATAATGTCATTTGCTGCCTGTTTTCTCAGATCCATATTAAAGGCCTTGAGAGAAATGTGCTGCCACAGCACTAAATTACCTGGATCCCCAGGAGAAAACTTCTCCAAAAAGAGAACCTATTTGAAGACAGAATTATTACAAATGTATTCATAATCATGTCTACTTCAAAGGATTAAAGCAGATCATGTTTTATAATACCACAGTTTAACCAGTACTGCATATGCAATTCAGAATTCATTCTTACATGATGTTCCACAGTAATAAAGTACATCATTCGTTTCAATAATGATGAAAGTTGTATGAGCTGATAGCACTCTCCTGGACACTGCAAAACCTAAAGACAACGAGAAGGACATACTTTTAAACTGTACCATCCTGTGAAATGCTACACAACATTTTACATTTTCAATTTAAATCAAACCGAATAGTCACCCCAGTTAGTTATCATTAATGTGTTAAATTGACTGGCAATTCCAAATTGGCATGACTGAGCTGCCAGAATAGGTTTCGTTCCTCAATGACCCTGAATTGGATAAAATGGACTTCCAAATATTGTATTTTTCACAGTTAATCTAATCAGTCCTTTCAGTAAAATGAAATGTGAAAGAAAAACAAAAGGCAAAAGAGTTTGGAGTGCAAGGCAATCAGACTTTCAGGTGTAAAAAATTATTTCTCTCCTACTGAATCCAAAACAATTAAAGGGATATTTAAAGTTAGCTCTACAAGCATAAATGAGGCCATATTTATATCAAGTCTACTTAATATAAATTCAAAATAATGAACACAGTGAACATGTTAGGACCCTGGCTTTAGAAGCATGCCATGCTACAAATAAAAGATTACTAAAACATCAAAAAAAAAAAAAAAGTTTAAATCTTTATGCTTGGAAAATGTTACTTGGCCATTTCTAGGTTTGCAGGACTCCCACAAACTACAATCAGAACCATAAAGTACAAACAATGAAAGTTTGGATTTGCAGCCATTCAGATTTCTACAAGAACAATTCTATATGAAAACAAAAAGCACTTTAGATGATCTCTAAAATTCTAGAACGACATTCTAATAAAAGATTATGCAATAATCAATAATTATAATAGCTTTGCTGCATGACAACACAGATGTCTTCCCTTCACTAAAGAGAACTATAAATCCTGCTCTGTAACAGAATTCTTCAGGAAAATTTCAGTACGTGAGGTGAATCTAAAATGCATATGGATCATACAAAAAGACTGACCACAAAAACACAAGTAAGCCTACAGCACAATAAGCTTAAGAAAAATACATGTATGTGGTTTGGAATGGCTTACACTCATTGGTATGTTGTTGTATGAATCAAAATGACCAATTCATGCATTGTAATACACAGATGTGAGTCACAGAGATTAAGCAGTTCTGGAAGAAGTTCATCAATAGCACAGTCACAGTCAGATTACCAATCACAGCAAACTCGATGCTCTTATTATATTCAATGTGAATATTTCTTGGTGTGGGCTTTTGATTTTGCACAACTTACTTTAATTTTTTCAGAAGGTGGATGTCAACTACAGTTGACATAAAGTTTAGAAGGCAAAATGTTAAGAAAAAAATCACCTTGACTGTATTGTTTAGCTTGCACTTTTCTTTACAGCATGGCCATCAAGTAAGTACTGGCTGTCATTCTTATCAAAACAAATATGTGAAGATGTTTGAATCAGATTCTGCACAGTTACATAAGGATTTTGAGCCGTTACAACAGAGGGTGCTGATAAAATATCCCAAGCATGAGTGAGAAAGGTGATGACATTATACAAACTCATGTGACTGTCATTTCAGAAGGCTATCCGTTGACAGACCCCCAGGGAGGCATCTTGGTTGCAAGATTAAAAAAAAAAAAAAAAAAAAAAAAAAATCATACAGGGTCTTGGTGCACACTTCGGACTAAGCCAGTTGATTATTTCAAATTGTTTCTTTCCCCACAGTGAGTTGAACTGCACACCACACTCTGTACAATAGTTTTATAGGGGCTCACTTATTAAAATTCAAATACACAATAACATTACATTCAAAACACTAACACAGCAACATAAAATTATATTTTCTATTTCCTTATCAATGCACAGATTTGCAGATTGTTGATAGGATGTATTTAATGTTTAAAGTGTTTTTAAGTTTTCTACTAATTTTTAATATACCAATGAAATGTTTGTTTTTAAAATTAATCACAGAACACAAACTTGTTAACTTGGTTTACTAGGTGACATTCATCACCCACTCCTATTTGGACACCTCTAGCTCTGGAGAAAAAAAGAATCTACAAGCTGTTTAAAAACAGCAGGAATGACGACACAAGGCACAAAAAAAACATATGTGCTGATGAATTATAGTCCTTTACAATGAATGTCTGATTTGGAAAGAGTAACCCAGTAGCTGTATGCATGTGTAGCCGTGTGTTTTTTTTGCGTGCATATGTCAATGTTTTTGTTAGTGCTTTAAATGATTATTTTCAAGATCTTGCAGCCTCAGGCAGCTCAGCAAGCTACTCCAATATACTCCTACTCTTATTTTTACACACGATGCACCTCAGCATGTTGGGTTATTTCTTGTTGAATAAATAATGAAAAAGTAATGAAGTGTTTGTCACTTGAAGGCAGAGTTATATTATTTTAGGATTAAGTGAGGACTAGATAATTTTCAGTTATGCCTTGACCTATAAAAAAGGCCAGCCACCATTAATGGCTCCAATGCTCCCTGCTCTCCATAAAGTGCAGTTATGCTCAGGGGAATTCTTCAAGCCAAGCAGGACCTCACTCCAAAGTAAGCACCTACACATTAATTACATCCAAAGACTTTTCATAAGTAAAATTGTTAAATTGACATTTTCAAGACCGTCATTAGAATGATTAGCTAAAATTTGAATTCTAATTTATTTTCATAAAATCAGCAGCATCGCTGTGACAACATAATGCAGTCTGTTAAATGAAAAAATTACATTTTTTAATCTGACTAGATGAATAATATCCTTGAGTTCCATTTTCTAAGCAAAGTGTTTTTACATTTGAATACAAAGTAAAATATGTCAGTACAGGTACACTTTTATACTCTAGCCATTTGTGCAGATATACATTTACACCCTTGTACACATAGGCAACATTAAAACAAATCCAATTTTTTTGTAAAAATCTAAATTATGACAGCCTTACAATAAATTATAACAAAATGATTTGTATTTGTGATCAACAGTATATGATAAAGCATATTCACAGAGCATCATAAAGACATATTTCCTTAATGTACTACTACTCACCAACTGGGCTAGGATATGAACATGATGCTGACACAATTCTGCTGTCCCATACCTGTAAACAGTTATATTTTAATGTCATAATCATTTGTGTATCTAGAAAAAATGTGGAATAGTGTATTTTGCTCCTTGTAACCTAGATCCTACTAAACTAGTTCAAATAATAATATTAATATATTCATTTACCCATTATTACTAAGCTGAAAACCTCACTATACTGGATAGACCAGTGAAATGACATAAATAAAAACAGGGTTGACAATTTTCCCAAGCTCACAAATTACAGTGAAGCACAGCAAGGCAGAACAAAATTCTGTTTAAACTGCTATCTGAGCAGTTGAAATTACAAATACTACTTTGCCATTTAATGAATCAATGACCAATTCTACATGTTGGCTTCTTTGGTTTCATTGAGCAGTTTTGCATTTGTTAATGCATAAAATGTAATAATGTTTACCGTGCTAGAAAACACCAAACATCAGCTGCAAGAAGAGCCGTTTGAGCATCTAAGCAAAGCAAGGCACTCAGCAGAGACTTTTCCTGTAATAACAGAATTTAGCAAAAAATGTTATCAAAAATAACTTAGTCATGTATACAATTAATCAGTTCTAGTGTTAAATGTCACACTTGGATGGTACAACAGCACAGTCCTTAGCACTACTGCCAGATAGCTCCAGAAGACTGCGATTCTAGGAATATGTTAAAATGACATCATATTTTCAAACCTGACAAATCTAACTCATGGTCATGGAATGTATTCTACAGTTAAAATGTTTTTATTGATTTGAGGCATGGGCAGAGACAGGCAATCAGTTAGTTTTAACTTCCCTGAAGTGCTGGGATATACAGAACACTTGATCATATTATTAAGAATATAAGATCACTGAAATTACCAAAGCAGGGAAGCATATAGAAGGAAGCGAGGCAACAAAAGCACAAAGATGTACACAGACGTAGTGATGCAATGTAACTCTGTTCTGAGGTTTTTCATTTACCATCACCCCAGGTAAATAAATAGGCACTGCCCGCTCACAATAACACTGCTGAAAACTCCAAAAAAGTGCTTGGAATATAGGAAACCTGAAAAAAAAAATTTAGAAAGACAGATCAATTTCTTGATAAAGAAAAACAGTGTGTATTTATTTTCTTATTCCCACAACCCCCTACCTAGGGTTTACCTAACATTCTCTTCAGGGAATTGACTACCTCGACACCACATGTCCACTTTGTCCTCTGGCAGCGAAGGGAGTTTATCCAAGATGCTAACTAGTAACAAACACTGTGAAAGAAGCTGGTCTGGACATATCTCTAAAAATAAAACAAATAAAAACATATGACACAATAGTGAATTCCATATACACTGCTGTGTATACATGTTTCTGTTTTGTTAATGCTAACATCCACTACTCAGTCTAGGTCACTGGCTCCTACAATACTTACAGATGCTGAACCATTTTACAAGAATTACAGACAAATATGTAAGATTATCTTTGTACTATTTTATGATTAAATTACTCAGTGCTTCTTCCAAATGAACTGTTTAATAGCAACACTCTGCATTAGGTCAAATGAAACTGCAAAACTATTTCAGGATTTCGTGGGAAAGAATTTTCTAGAGGGCAACACAAACTGCAGGGAAATATGAATATTTTAACTATACTATAAGAAACTTTCAGAAAGAGAAAATATAATTTACTTGCAAATATCTATTTAATTAAGCAGCAAACACCATTTGTCTTACAGATTGTCTTTAAGAATCTAAAACTCTTAAAATATATGTAGAAAGGACTCATTAATAATACCAAGAATCTTTGCTCACGTTGGTCTGCTGACAAAACCGTTTCTGCGAACGATGTGAAGGTCAACATCAGAGTAATGAGAGGATCCAGTGCCACAATGACAATGCTGTTTATTTCATTTTGGTGTGTATCCAAAAGTGCTGGTGCATACAAGCTAGGTGGAAAATGACTAAAAATAAAACAAAAAAAAAAGTCAAGGACATTCTGGAAATTTCTGATTTATCATATTCCTTTGGAACAAACTGATTTACTTGTCTTCCCAATATACCAATATTTTTGGCAATCTTCACATTTGTGGAAAAACAATTTGAACCCTGGCTTGGTATGCACCCAACATAACATGAAGGTGCGGAGTCTACAGGTCGAACTAACTGTATTACTTCCTGAGTTAGTGCTGAATCTACTGTCCTGCTAAGCCTATACTAATGAATGAATATAAAATATCACCTTTTCATAAGAAATAAGAATATTATGTGGCAAAAGAGCTTGAGCATTAACAAAATGTTTGGATAAGATTAGCAAAGAACATTTAAATAAGTATGTACTAAATGTTACGTTTTAAGGTTTTAGAATGTAGCAAAACTCAGCAGCTTGAAAATTGTTGAAAATTTTGGTAAAAGCAAGTACAGCTTCAGAATATATAAGAATTAAAGAATAAAAGCAATCTTTTCTCAAGTGAACGTGCTGTGACTCTTGTGGTTTAGTACGTTTCCTACTGACAGACTCTGCTAGGCTCAACAGGGAATTTGTAGTCAACTGAGCTCTCCAGAAATAAATCAGTTGTGCAACAATTAATGGGCCAGCTTGTAACAAAGTGTTTTAGTACTTTAGTGTTTTAAGTCACGTATACATGGGCCAGTGGAGCTAATGGACTGCCAGTAAACTTTGTGGTCCTGGTCAGTTAGGACTATACTAGGTAATCCTGTATTGCAGTAACCTCTTAGTAACAAAATGCAACCAATTATGGTAAAGGTCTTTGCTGATACAATTAAATAATTTGGAACTGTTGCGTAATTGATAAAGTGTATAAAGGAGATTGGCACTAGTTCCTCTTTGTAGCATTGATTCACTACCACTCTGGTGTCCATGTCTCTTTTAGTATGCTGCCTCTTGCAACAATAAAAGATTGAGCTTCCTCCTGCTTGTTTCATTGATTGATTGGGCACTTCCAAACAGCAGACCAGAGTCAGTGGACCCTAACTTCCACACTTTCTACCCATAAAGAGCAGAGTCAACTGCAACATAGTAAACCAGCCAGGTTTTAATCCAGTATTAGGAGCTGCAAGGCAGTCACACAAACCATTTTACTACAAAGTACCTTAAGTACCAATTAACAGTCTTTAAACTTTAAACTGATTTACGTATAGTTGAGTAATATAAGGAGAAAGAAACAAAAAAGTGAAAATACATTATTAATTATACAAAAACTAGTAAACTAGATGTAAATACATCATACTTCAGTAGCAAAAACATGCAAATAAAAGACATACTGTGGCCAACATACCTATATATTTGAAGAAACAATTTGTGTACTCTCCCGCAACACTTAGAAAGAAAAGGCTGAAATTCCTATACACAAGAAACAAAGATAATCAACTGCTGAAGACATCTTTATGAATATTCCCTTACCACAAATATACTTCACTTACTTTAATGTAATGAACCATTGTATTGGCAAAAAATCGACAGAGTTTTACAGACTTCTGAAACAATTTATACTCTGTAGTGAAATCAGTCTCCTGCAAAATGAGAAAATTATAGACTTTTTTTAAACTGGATAATGATATTACAGACATTAGCACACTACAAATAATTTAGTACTTTTGTTTTATTAAAACTATGTTATGATTTGAAAATAGCACTTATTTTGACAATAACAGTGGTTTGTCTTACTGAGAGGTTAGATTGCTTCATCTGTTCGGCTAACTGTAAGCAGGACTGAAATGAAAAAAGCAAGTCTTCACATAAATTCCCCAAAATGTCATTGTGCCGCAGCTGCTCTTCAAGTAAAGACTGGTGTTTCACACTCTGCCTAAACAAATTCAACAACAAAAAAAAAAACATAAAGGATAAAGGATGTGTTTGGGAATAAACACAAAAAACAAACAAAAACAAAATAATATTTACCATATATAATTCACTGATTACTCACTTTTAAACAACACGTGTTACTAAATTTTAAAAACATTTTCTCTATGAACAAACAGTATGCTATTTCTTTTTCCTTACTATCAAAGTGTTGACTCAAATTAAAAATATAGGCAGGCGAATTAAAAAAAAAAAAAAAAAAATCAGACTGCGAGAGATTAAAGTATACAAGGCATAATAAACAGTACATCAACTGGGGACTACAATCACCTACAATTTTCTTAACACTTTGCTCAAGGTCTTAGTGCCATGGCAAGTAGTTTGGAGATATCAATTCAAAAAGCTTACATATGGTTGTTGAAAATACATAAAATGCTGAAAACTAAGAAAAGTATAGTAGTGTCTGCAAAAGTCACAGAATGTGAGCAGAATGAGAATTGTGAATGTTTTATGTTTTCTATGGCCAATAAAAATATCACATTACTGTGTACCTCTCATAACCTCACAAGACATACAGTACAGTAGTTTAAAACATTTGTTCAAAATAGTACAGTTGTCTACTTTTACTAGGAGTGAGAAAAAGGTTTAACACTTACTTAACAATAAATTTCCAAGTATTAGCATGCAATGCATGATCCATATTTGAAATAACTGAACAGATATCTAGAAGACTGTGAATCACTGAAAAAGATTATTCGTAAAATGTATTAACCACTATTGAACCATTTTAAAAGTATTTCAGAGAAAAAAGTTGGCATTTATTCAGCTTTTGTACAATTATTTTGAAACTGGCTATGCTACACATTTGAGACAGGTTGAAATCTAATCAATCCATGTATACTTCAGTGTATTCAGCATTAAAATTTACACTGTACCATCTATTGGAATGCATTTTATATTGCATGTAGCAATAAAATGCATCACACTTTTCATTCCAACAGATGGTGCTTCACAAACATTAGCACCACGTTTATGAATCCCATACGAAATGGCATATAACAGGGACATAGCAACTGGACAGACACAGAGATGCTCTTGTCCTTTTATTAAAGTGACCTCAATGTCAATCACAATAATAAGATATTGAATAGCACTTTAATTAAAACCAAATTTTGACTCATTACTGAAACTAATAAACATTATATCAAATAGATGATAAAGCAAAAACTAGGAGCAGTATGAGTAAAATTTGACGTATTGTTGTACTATAAGCGGTAGAATGAAAGACAATGAACAACTTATGCATGTGCTGCAATCACGTGGCAATTTAGCAATATCGCTTGACAATTATTAATGGTAATGAGTTTACAACTGTGTATTAAGATTATTCACATAGTGTTGTGTCATCTTTTCCCTATTCTACCAAATGCTACTTATGAAATAGTATAGTTTACATCATTTCCAGGTAACACAAGGCATTGGTGGATTTATTTATGAGATACAAAAATCTGGTAACCCTTTAAGAAAGAACCAGAAAATAGTAAAGATTACTGGTAACAATCTCAGTTCAAAACTGACAGACACGATTTCTACAAATAAATAATGATGATTTCATCATGTGTTATTTAAAAATAGGACAGGGACAGGTCAGGAATATTCACAAGTATAGCAATACCAGAGCACTTATCCAAATACAAAGCAGGTCTTTAGCAAAAACTATACTGATTATTTCCTGCTCATGATGATAATACCTGTTACCATGTTAACAGCTTCTTTATCTGTTGATGCTTTTTCTAAGAAAATTCTATCCAAAAGTTCCATTAATGCCTTCTGAAGCAAAAAGGCTTCTTTAAACAGAGCTTGCAACAGATCTGCCACCAGTGATAAGTGTCCATTATATGCAGACTCACTTTCCTGCAAGCATGATAAATAAAATTAATTAATTAGAGTTTCCTGCAAAAAAATCATCATTTACCATTAAAATTTGAAGCTTTTAAAAACTGTACCTACCTTGCAGTGCTGGAAAGTATTCTTTAACACATGAAGGGTACAAGATGGCAATGATCGGATGTCCTCCATAATTAGAGTCTCTTCCGATGAACACAAATGTCTGACACACTGTGATATTATTTCTATAATATTTATGACTGTCTGTGAAAATTATTGTAAGTGTTTAATAATTTTTTCCATATCAATTTTTACAAATTGCTTTAAACACATACTTTTGGTAGTTGGAGGAACCCTACCCATAACATGTTATGGCATATTCCAATGTTTACTTTTCATACTGACCCACTATTTAGTCTAATGAAGCTAGTGAAAATAAGCAGATTTGAAAATCAAAAGCTGCAAATAATGTAAGAAATACTTTATTTACCTAGGAGTCACTTTGCCTAGTTTCAACTTTAACAAATCAAAAACAGTTTTTCTTACCTGTAAAGTCTGCCTTAGTGCTGTACGCAATTCCAAATTTTGACTAGACAATCCACTTGCTTTAAGGGATAACTCGCTCATTAAATCATCAAACATCTTGACAAGCTACAAAAAACATTTTTCTATAATTTATAAAAAAACTCATCAAACTGTTATTCATTTCTTTGTAATCCTATTTAATGTCAAAACATCATAACAAAAAAAGAAATAAGCAAAAAAAAAAAAAAAAAAAAAGAAAGAAAAAGTAAAACATTGTCTAGCCAAAAAATATTTTACAGATTACTAAAACATTACTCCTTAAAGACATTTATTATATTTATATTTTGAAAGTATGCTTTGCAAAAACATGGGTTTCCTAAATTGAAGAATGTTTTAACCTGGACATTCTTAGATTTTTAAATCTTTCTTTAGGCACAGAAGCTATCAGAGCCTCCAATTATGACCTTAAATTATTATATCAAGTATAAGCACCCAAGATAGATAGATTGATAGATACTTTATTAATCCCAAGGGGAAGTTCTACTTATTAAGTATTTTAATCTAAGATTCCATAAACTACTTCATCAAAATACTAAAGTTTAAATGTAATATATGAATTTCAATACCCTCAAATCTTTGAGTTTGTTCTCCTCGCATTATATTATCTCAAATATAAACACTCCATTCAACACAAAATTCTATACCTTTGGTAAAATCTTTGAAAAAAACTCTTCTTCAAAGCGTGAAACATGGAGATGAGGCAAAAACATTTTTGTAAGAATTTTCAGCACACCTAAAATGATAAAAAAAAATCACGTCAATATTTGTATTGTAAACATTATTTGTTCCAGTAAATTAAGAATAAATTTGTTTTTGTTGCACAAAAAACACGTAGTTGTAATCAAAGCCCATCTTTATTTATTTAGTCATTTCTTTATAAAAGCACTAACATTTTGACTTTCATCATAAAAATAGATGTTTATCTCTGTGTACTTTTTACTCCATTTATTCTTACTTCCAAATGACACATATTTTGAAAAAAAAAATGATATTCTACAAACTGTCTGACACTTCTGAATTAAAATATTTTTTCATAGTACATGCTCACACACACTGTATATATACACACAATCATTACATTCTGTATGGGAACGAAGGAAATAATCTACCATACTTACTGAAGTGTTCATTCCAGCTGACAGCATTATGATAAATGGAGTGCGTAATATTCAGGAAAACTCGAGAAGTGAATGGAAACAATGTAATCCAGTTATTAAAGAAATAGTTTAAATGGCATGTGTAAAGAGTATTTACTATAAAACATATGAAACATATAGTATATGTTAAAGAGTAGAGTTATGGTTCAGATAGGAGCAGTCAATAGGTAAATAAGATTATTATTAAATACAAATGCTGAAACTAATTTTCCATCTTTAAACTAAGTAAAAAGCATACCATTCAGCCTGGGCAAAATAAAATAGAAAGTTCACTAACACTGTAAGTTTGTAATAACAATATTTTTTCTTTTTCTCTGTTGATACAATAAACATTATGAAAGGATATGACAAGTTTGGGCAACGTGGAATGTAATTCCTGTCGGCACTTTTCTTCATTCCAACAGGCGATCTCTTCTAGCATTGCTGACTGAGCCAATGTCATGCTAAAGAAGTCAAAAGTGAATCCTAAAACAGACACCTATAGTGAATGATCATTACCATCTGAGGGAATTTCTTAAACTGGACATTTTAATTTGGCATAAAAACATAAAGCTTGCTCGTATATAACGATTACTGCGACAAGTTTAATATTCAGTGGTGAGAGATAAAAATCTCACATGCCCAATAATTTAAAAATGTACATAAAGCACTCGCATTATCATATTAGCATTTCCTCGATTCATCTTCACTGATCAAAAATCTCGCAATCTATTAAAAACGAAGGCTACAAAACTCGAAGTCCTTAAATTAGAATGCAGACAAGTAAAATTATTCATAGGAATCGCGTACCTGAAAAAAATCCCAGCAAAAGATGCACTTTATTTAATCTCAAACCACTGCTGTTAATTTACAATGAAAGTTTTAAATAGCGTACAAAACAACTCATGTATATGAATCGAGGTTTAATTTTGCCTCCATCCACCGTACGGGCGTAGAAGCGGGGTTCAAACCATTGTACACATCACTTGGGTAAGAAAGAAAATTTGTTGTAAAAAGCATGTTGATGCATATATAAATATATATATATAGATATAAACAAAGAAGCATATTTATAAACAGATATTTTTATTTACAGATACTTGTATGATGAAGCAGTTAAGGTTTAAACTGCAGAGGAGGAAATACTGCTTTACTAATGCCTATTCCCCCCTATAGTCTAGAAGTCGAGGTGTCGGTTGAACTTCCGCGGAATCGTGTCATGTGGGTGAAAAATCCCATAATTCACCGTGCCCGTCTTTATTGTATTCAATAGGTTCCTCAAAAAAACGTCCGTGCTGACAGAAAGGGATTTTTTGAATTGATTATTGAACTCTTGTATACTTTATAAACTCTTGTTTATAAAATTCAGGCCTAAAAGGAAGAACGGAAACAAAGCTAATCATATAAAGCATACTGTACATTCACTTCACTGACAGATATCCGAGTGGTTTAATTCGTTGTACACGCACTGGTGCATTTAGAAAGTGCAACTTTACTAAATGATTATTTTAATGCTTACTTTTCTTTTCCATGTAGTCTAATAATGATCAAAAGGAACTGCCCATTTACATATATAATTCTATAAGCGTTTTGTGTCGCCCAAGTGTTCACCAAAAGTTTAAATTCTTTAAAGCTGTCACCAACAGGTATTATAAATCATTAAGGCGAGTTTGCGTTGGTTTGGACATGTGCAGAGGAGAGATGCTGGGTTTATTGGGAAATGGATGTCAAAGATAGGGCAGTCAGGCAAGAGGAAAAAAGGAAGGCCTAAGAGAAGGTTTATGGATGAGGTGAGAGAGGACATGCAGGTGGTGGGTGTTACAGAGCAAGATGCAGAAGACAGAAAGATATGGAAAAAGTTGATCCGCTGTGGCAACCCCTAACGGGAACAGCCGAAAGAAGATGTCATATCTTTAACCAGTAGCAGTAGCACAATGCCAGGTTTTGTCTAAGGTAAATATAATGGAACCGTTTAATAATAAGTACATCTTAATAGTTAGGTGATGTTCATCTCCCGAGTTCGTATGGTGGCGCATGTGTTTTTTTGTTTTTTTTTTTGATCCGGGTACTTAACGATTGTTCCACACTCTTGTGTTATGCTGTTAAAATGAATTATTAACGCGATATTTGAGTCATAATGTGATCGTTTATGTGATGTATTAAGTACTGCAGTTTCGTTGTGTATTATATTACATTTTCTTATTCCGTTTTTATTTGAGAACAGAACAAGTTGAAATAATATCCATATGGGCCAAAAATGGTCAATCCATTGCTCTTCACCAAAAATCTTGAGTCAATTCATTTAATTCTAATTAAATCTTTTTTAGGTACTGGAACAGAATTTAAACGTCATGGCAGTTTTTACAATAAGACAGAATATTCAGTTACACAAGATAACACCCACACCAGTACACCTTCTTACTTTAGCAATCTGTAATGAGCCCTTATATAGATTGTGTTGCTGGGGTACATTATTTTTTACAGCCGATTACTTGCAAATCGCTTATACTTTATATCAGACTGTTTATTCTCAATTGCGAGAAAAACTATGTGTTTCCAAATCACTGCAGCCAGTGTTAAAGACAGTGGTTGCAATTGCTCCTCTTACACCAATAAAGAACAATGTTTCTGCTATTGCCATTCTAATAGCATTGACGAGAGAGTTCAGTCACCTTCTAAGGAACCTTAGAAACAAATTCAGTTTGTTACACAAGTACAAAAACTGATAATACATAACATTAAAATGCAAATATAAAATGTGGGTACTTGCTGTCAGGGTCTAAGCAGGGTGCCCAACTCCAGTCCTGGAGGGCCACAGTGGCTGAAGGTTTTCATTCTAACCCTTTTCTTAATGAGTTACCTGTTTTTGCTGCTAATTAACTTCTTTTGAATTCATTTTATTTGACTTACAAATTAAGTAGCAATGTAAACATGGTGTCATATATTTACTCTGGTTTCCTTCATCTAATATTACATTTTGTTTAAGAATATGAAGAAATTCATTGTGATAAATATATAAAATTAGATGATATTAGGAAGGTTTAAATGCTTTTTCACAAGACTGCATCTTACCCGTGACACCACGTTTTGCATCTATCTCTTTTCAATCCAGTTAACCTAACATCCATATCTTTGAGATACAGGAGTAAAACCCATGGAGACACACATTCCAGGGATCAAGTTTTAGATTCTAGATTAGTGAGTGCTAACTGCTTAGCCACCTCGAAGTTTTTGACCAGATATGCTTACACACTCTAAAAATGCACTTCCCCGTATTGATGATTTAAGAATTACAGAACAGTACCTATACAATATTTATTTACATACAGCCAGTGCATCGTTTAAATCATCTTTAGTAATGCTGTTTTACTCTTTGCATTATTTGGCCGACTGTGAAAGACACTATATGCAGTTGTATTATTTAAACCACAAATTTAGTGCCTTCCGATCACTAGCTGTACGCTTGTATAGTGTGTGCTCGTGTTATGACGACTGCAAAAAGTCAAATCATCAGCATTATTTAGTAAAAGGTATCCTCCTAACAACTACTGCGCACCGATTGCACCCTTTGAGTCCAAACAGCGAAAACACAAACCGTTTTGAGCCAGGCAGCTATCCATACTTCATATCGCTCGTTAAACTCGGCCCACTCGCGCTGTTTCCTGGGTTTTTACGTCATCGCCTCCGTTATCACTTCATAAGCGGCGAGCTGGACAGTCTCAACTTGTTAGGCACTCTAACAACCTTCGGATTTGGTTATGCATGTTAAGTCGATTCGGGGCGACCATGGAGACGTTGGGAATAGATGAAGAGCTCATTTGCGCCGTGTGCCGTGATGTATTTGTTGAACCCGTGACTCTACCGTGCGGTCATAATTATTGTGAAGAATGCGTTTCACAGCTCAAGAAATCAGCTACTGCTGGACTGGGGAACCGCAGCCGACAGGCTCACTACACGTGCCCACTCTGCCTCGCACCTTGTGCAGCAGGGCTCCGGCTCAACAGGAACGTGGCTCTACGCAACATCATAGAGAAATACCGGCATAAGACAGCAGAGGGGGTTTCGTGTAGCGTCTGTAAAGGCCAACAGAAAGCTGAAGCTGAGAAGAGCTGCGTCACTTGTGGAGAATCGTACTGCACTTTACACATTATGCCCCATTTGGAAAATGACTTTTTTCGGCAACATGTTCTAGTAAACCCAACAGAAAATACGGAGCGACTGTGTAAAAAGCACGGCAAAGAACTGGAGTTGTACTGCAAGAGTGATTCTACCGCCCTGTGTGTGTTCTGCATGATCCCGGCCGAGTCCGGGCATCTCGAGGGGCACGATGTGGTGAGAATAACCGAGGTCCTGAACACGATGAGAGTAAGTAGTGAAGATACCGCGGGAAGGATCGTTATGATGCTCTTCCTAATGTTCTGATGTTCGGCACCGGTTGCCTGAATGTCAGTTTATTCCCTAGGGGACTGGGTTGGTTGTGTTAACTTGTACCAGGGAAACGGGAGGCGGACGGCACTGTGACGCGGTATTTTCAAACGTTATCTCCAAGACCCGCCCAGAAGCATTTAGCCAGTCACATCTCAACTTTCTGCGTAGCTATTTAAGACGACAAACTACCGAAATAGAAAATGCAAAGTACTTATCAGCTCATTTCCGTCCTCTCTTTAGCCTGGCATCTTGTTGATGCCACCCTTAAGGTTTTATTGATGATAATGGGGCAGTCCAAACCAATGATGCGCAGTGACTCTGAACAAGTCCCTTAAAAATCCTCCGCACTTATTTTTGAAATAAGGGAAACGATTATGCTATGCACTTGTAATCTGTACGTTGGTTTCATAACAGCCACAGCTGCCACTATCCAATATTTTACCAAACAAGCATTTTGCATTTCACGGTATATTTTACCAAACAAGCATTTTGCATTTCACGGTCACTTTTAACCAGAAACACTGGAGATAACCAAATACTTATACGGTTCTAGCCAAATTTTAGAGGAACCAATTGACCTAAGTAGGTTTGACTCTGAGATTTGGTAGAAAAAAAAACGTGCTTCATAGACAGCCCACTTGTAACCTTTGAAGTGCACAGCTTCACCCAGGCACTGTAAGTGGGAAATGTGGTCCCATCACTAAGCATGTATCTCTTCAGCAGCTTCCATTTGATAATGCATAATCACTTTTCTAACCTGGATAAATCTAAACTGATATCCACTTAAAATTTTTTATTGGCTATACCAGCCTGCATTAGTATCACTTTTGGAATCAGAGTGAGTTTTATTCGCCAGTACTTAATGTACAAAGATTTCACTTTGTAGCTTTGGAGCTGCGTATAACAGAAAACAAAATCACATGCAAAATAAGTTAAGCAACATACAACATAAATAGCTGCAGAATGGTGCTGGAATTATAAAGTTGATGTGCAGGTTAGTACGTGTGTGTGTACATGTGAATATTAATACATGCGATTGTATTAATGAATCCATCCATCCTGTTATCACGTTGTAGGTCCCAGGGAGCTGATGCTTACGTATCTTTTCAGCATTGACTACAAGGTATGAACTAAAAATGGATGAAATGCTAGCCCATTAATATGACACTCAAGCACATATCCAACCACAGTTGAAGCAGGCTAATTGAATATTTCTAGATAAAACAGTCTGCTTATCTTCAGTACGTGGGGAGTCAATGTGGTGATGTGGCTAAGGCACTGGAGTCAAATCCCAGGGTTGTTGGTTCAGTTCCTGCCTGTGACCGACTTACTGTGTGACCATCAGCAAGTTGCTTTACCTGTCTGTGTGCCAACTCTAAATGAAAACCAGCTGCACCATATCTGATAAACCATGATATGGGAAGTTTTAACAGACTTGATTTTTTTTTCTGGAGAAGGTGCTGATTTGGAAAAAATACTATGAAGGTATAGCAAGCACAATCATAATAAATAAAAATGTAGCAGAAGATCTTGAAATTCAAAGTGCAGAAAAAGAAGGCTGTCCATCATCACCATTGCTATGCACATGTTGTATTAACTTTTTATTAGAGAAAGTAAGGAGAGGCACAGGCACTACTCGGTCATACAGATGCTGCCATGATTAGCCAACTCAAGAACAGTACAGAGAGTTGTAGTATTCTGGTATGCAATGTGGGAGAGGGGCGGGGAAGGTTAGTTGATTAATAACAACATTTATTTATATAGCATGTTTTCATACAGATGTAGCTGAAAGTGCCTTACAAGATGAAGAAAGAAAAATTAAAAAATAGGGCTGGAGAAAAAAAAAAACAAAATCTACAAGGGTTCTGAGGCCACAAGACTGCCCAGTCCCTATTGGGCATTCTACCTAACATAAATGATCTCAATCAGTCTTCATGGTTTTCAGGCTTCACATGGAAGAATTAGATGATGATGGTCATGTGGACCTCTGGCCTTCAATCCATCAATGTAAGGACTGCATGGTGCCTTGATCAGGTGGTGGTGGTGCAGATCACCATCACAGAAAACCAGAAAAAGAACAGCCAAGAAAATAGGGGTTAGTATGGATTTCTTAGCCATTAAAAATGATAATTAAATGCACATACAGAATATCAGGATTACATTTAATGAAGCTATAAGAAAGTCATGTTAAAATAATTGGTTTTTAGCAGTTTTTTAAAGTGCTCCACCATATTAGCCTGGCGAATTTCTATCGGTAAACTATTCCAGATTTTAGGTGCATAACAGCAGAAGGCTGACTCACCATTTCTTTAAAGTTTAGCTCTTGGAATTATAAGCAGACACTGATTTGAAGATATAAAGGTACGATTTGGAGTGTAAGGTGAGAGGCATTCTGAAATATAGAATGGAGCGAGATTGTATAAAGCTTTGTAAACCATAAGCAGTACTTTAAAGTCCATTCTAAATTGCACAGGTAACCAGTGTAATGACATAAAACTGGAGAGATGGGCTCAGATTTTATTTTCCTAGTTAAGATTCTAGCAGCTGCATTCTGCACTAGCTGCAACTGATCAATGTCATTTTTTGGGTAGTCCTGAGAGGAGTGCGTTACAGTAATCTAGTTGACTAAAAACAAAAGTGTGAACTAATTTTTCAGCATCTTGCAAAGTTATAAGGGATCTAACTTTTGCTGTATTTCGTAAGTGAAAAAATGCTGTCCTAGTAATCTGATTAATATGTGATTTTAAAATTTAGGTCAGAGTCAATAATTACCCCTAAATCCTTTACCTCTGTCTTGACTTTTAAGCCTAATGGATCAAGTTTACTTCTAATACCCTTATTATATCCATTTTTGCCAATCACTATGATTTATGTTTTCTCTTTATTTAGTTTGAGAAAATTACTGCTCATCCATTCAGAAACACAAACAAGACATTGTGTCAGTGAATCAAGAGAGTCGGGGTCATCAGGCGCTACTGATAAATACAAAGTTGTGTGTCATCATCATAGCTGTGGTAGCTTACTTTATGCCCCGAGATAATCTGACCTAATGGAGACTGAAAAGAGCAGCGGAACCAGGATTGAGCCTTGTGGAACACCATATAGAATATTGTGTGTCTTTGAAGTATAATTATCACAACTAAACAAGAATTTTCTACCTGTTAATTAAGACTCAAACCAATTTAAGACACTGCCTAGAAGCCCACTCACTGACTAAAGCAATTTCTAAGAATATTGTGATCCATGGTATCAAATGCGGCACTCGGAGCTAAGAGGATGAGAACAGGTAAACGGCCTCTGTCTGCATTTACCCGCAAGTCATTTACTACTTTAACGAGTGCAGTGTCTGCACTGTGATTTGTTCTGAAACTTGTCAAGAACAGAATGTTTATTCAGGTGATCATTTAGCTGCATAATGACTGCCTTTTCTAGGATTTTACTTATGAAAGGCAGGTTAGAAATAGGTCTAAAATCTTCAAAAACAGAGGAGTCGAGATAATTGTCTTGAACAGTGGTTTAACAGCAGCATTTGTAAGACAGTCTGGGAAGACCCCTGTATCTATACTAATTAATAAAAGGCAAAGCACTGACTGACTGACTCACTCACTCACACACTCATCACTAATTCTCCAACTTCCCGTGTAGGTGGAAGGCTGAAATTTGGCAGGCTCATTCCTTACAGCTTACTTACAAAAGTTAGGCAGGTTTCATTTCGAAATTCTACGCGTAATGGTCATAACTGGAACCTGTTTTTTGTCCATATACAGTGAAATACGTTTAACGCGAAAACGCTTAAGATGAAATATCGGTTAACACGAAATAATACAACGGTCCCGACAAACTACTATGTATTTTCATGCATTTTTTTCTCTTAACACGAAACGAAAATCGCTTAACACGAAAAGATTTCCCTTCTGGGAATGAACAAAATACGGAAAACACCAGCCGCGCAGGCGAGATTTAAGAGGGGTGTGAAATGAAAGAGAGGTGGTTTCACATGTTTCGTAGAAAGGAGGCTAACTTGGCTTTGAAATACCCTCGGAATAGCCTGTGACACGAGCCAATTTTGTTTATATAAGCTACTTTCACCCTCCACCCCTACAAACGCCACACAAAAACATCTCATCTCTCATCAGTTAGCTTTGGAATTCGGTGACGAGTACATCGCTGTGTGCGTAAAAATCAGTGAGTTTGGTTTGCGTTTTTTTTTTTCTATTTTAGAAGAATTTTTTTTACGAGCACAATGGCAAAGAGCTCAGGGGGAAAGCAAACTGCTATTTCGCTTAAAATGAAGATGGAGCTTCTTAAGGCTGTTGATCAAAAACAGAAGACGAAAACGGAAATCTGTAAAGATTTTGATATTGCTATCTCTACATTATCAACAATACAGTAATTAAAAAAAAAAAGAGAGCAAATTACGGAAATGTTTGAACGGAGTAAGTTTGAACCAGAGCGAAAATGGATGAGAACGGCCAAGCACGAGGATTTAGAGACGGCTTTACTTGTTTGGTTCAAACAAGCGAGATCTCAGAATGCTCCCATTTTTAATAAATGCATGCATATATACATATCTATGTAAATAAAATGTACTCTAATAAACTTAATTTTGTTGAATATACTGAATGTTTTATTTTTTTGTAATATCCTTTAACACGAAATTCTTTTAACATGAAAAAATATTTCAGTCCCCTCAGTTTCGTGTTAAACGATTTTCACTGTACTCTAATGGAGGAAGCGGAGTCACGTATCGCGTCATCACGTATTACGCCTCCTACGTAATCACGTGAAGTGAAAACAAGGAACAGATTTACAGCACGAGTCAAACGCGGGAACGAAGGTAAATGACGTTAATTGTTGAGTGTCTTTTAATACTGTGTAAGCATACATATTAACAGATGTGCAATTAAACGTGTGCATTTATGGGGTGATTTCTCAGGCTTAAAGCTCGAAGTGATCACTCGAGTGAAGGCAGCTTCACAAAAAAACAGATCCTTAACAAACTGTTATTGGTATATTTTACCTCAATTTTAAAAGGTTTTCTTTTCTTCTTAATAAAAATTTAAAAGCAGAACTTCGCCGGTGCGAACCTCGGGGATTTGAGCGACTGACGCATACAGGCATATTCATAAGTGCAGGTACTTCGGAAACAAAGCACCGTGTAAACCTAAAGTTTAAATTAAGTTCGTAGACCTACAAAAGGTTGCCATTGATTTCAGGCAAGATTGCTTTTCTACTGTACAACTATACGTTGCATTCTCAAGAGTGTGCTTGCACGGCTTAGTCATATTACAACCGGAGTGCTGAACTGACAAACTGGTATACAAACAGAACAATCGTAAAAACAGGATTAAATAAAAAGGCTGCTTCCGTTGGCGAAGCAACGAAAAAGGAAGACCTTATATGACGTTCGTTTATAAAACAGCGGAGAGGCTATGTGAAGTCAGCTACACAAAAAAACAGATCCTTAACAAATTGTTAGTGGTATATTTTACCTCAATTTAAAAAGGTTTTCTTTTCTTCTTAATAAAAATTTAAAAGCAGTACTTCACCGGTGCCAAGCGCGGGGATTTCAGCGACTGACACATACAGATATATTCATGAGTGCAGGTACTATGGAAACAGAGCACCGTGTAAACCTAAAGTTTAAATTAAGTTCATAGACCTACAAAAGGTTGCTATTGATTTGAGGCAAGATTGCTTTTCTCCTGTACAACTATATGTTGCATTCTTAACAGTAAGCTTGCACGGCTTGGTCATATTCCAACCGGAGTGCTGAACTGACAATAGATAGATAGAGATATATAGATATATATAGATATATATATATATATATATATATATATATGTGTATGTATGTAGATATGTATATATGTATATGTATATATATGTGTCTGTATGTGTATATATATATATATATATATATATAATGTGTGTGTGTGTATGTATGTATGTATGTGTATATATATGTTGATATATGTATATATATGTGGATGTGTATATGTATATATATATATGTAGATATGTGTATATGTAGATATGTATATATAAGTATATATGTTTATGTATATATATATGTTTACATAACCTCTTTAACACACTACTTCTCTGCTGCGAAGCGCGGGTATTTTGCTAGTCTAATGATGAATTTACTATGTCAAGAACACTATCAATTAGCACGCCAGATACTTCTTTGAAAAAATTTGCTCGTATTGGCTCAAGGACGCAGGTGGAAGGTCTCGGTTGAGAAATTATTCTATTTAAATCGGGTAAATCTATCCTGGTGAAAGAATTTCCATCCATCCATCCATTTTCCAACCCGCTGAATCCGAACACAGGGTCACGGTGGTCTGCTGGAGCCAATCCCAGCCAACACAGGGCACAAGGCAGGGAACCAATCCCGGGCAGGGTGCCAACCCACCACAGGACACACACAAACACACCCACACACCAAGCACACACTAGGGCCAATTTAGAATCACCAATCCACCTAACCTGCATGTCTTTGGACTGTGGGAGGAAACCGGAGCGCCCGGAGGAAACCCACGCAGACACGGGGAGAACATGCAAACTCCACGCAAACTGCGAGGCAGCAGCGCTACCACTGCGCCACCGTGCTGCCCGGTGAAAGAATTTAATATCTTAAAATGGAATACTGGGCTTTAATAGGATCAGTATTTAGGGGATGTACTATATTATTTGTAATATCATTAATTTTGTGATTAAAAAATATAGTAAAAGCCTCACAAGTTTCATTGGATGTTTTTTGGAGGCATTCCATTGAGAGACCTAGGTTTAGCAAACAATCAATAGTAGAGAATAAAACTCTTGGATTACCAGCATTGTTATTTATAATTTTAGAGAAGTAACACTGTCCCTCAAATTAAGAAAATACAATTCAGTAAAAATTATTAGTTACTTAGCTGATTACATCAGTTAATTGCTTTATTGATTCGAATCACCCACTTGATACTTACAGAATTTGTTGTGCTTTGAAATTGACAGTTTCAGAATTGGATGATTTTTCTGTCAGAAAAATCATCCATCAGGATTGGCCGTAAAATTTACAGTTGATGTTCTTAGTGCTAACCTTCATTCATTTTATTATGCAGGTACCAAAAAATGTCTTGTATTCCTACAGATGGCACAATGTGGCGAGGCATCACAATGCAACTCGGGAATCAGGCTACAGTGGGTGTAGCCATTTGTAGAATGTAGTCAAAAACATAAATATTTAAGCAGTGCACTTAAGCAGTGGTTATAGAGCGACATGGAGCTGGATTTGATCACCACTAGAGAAAGAGAGAAAAAGGGCCAGGGAGATGAATGGAGTACTGTACTGGCATGGAAATTGAATAGGGTGTGAGCGATCAAAACAATGTCAGTTAGCTGGGGTAATTAGCACCATTGAGAGACATACCTAAAAGGTAGGATTCCAGCATGTTAGCAGTTAGAGGCGATTGAATGACAGTCGGGGAGTTGATGAAATTTCAAGAGGTTTCCTAGTGTTGTTATGTAAAGCCAGAATGAGTTTGGGTGAGGTGAGCATGAGGATTAGCATTTTGTCTGTTTGTTCCAGGAATCATCATTTCAAGGTCGGATCTGCAGAACATCAGAGCAGTGAGGACAGGGTAATGTATGCAACCAGCTCCGGTTTACTGCAAGAGTGGACTGTGAACTTGACCTTGGGTCTGGATGAGTGAGAGAGAACTAAGAGTTGAGAGAAGGAAAGTAAAGTGGGGAAGAGTCTTCCCAGAATATAGAAGAGCAAGATTCATCAAGAAGATGTTTTCAGGAATTACCCCTAAGTGACTATATACTGTAAGAGAGCTAAATGGCTGGATTTTGTGAATTTTCTTACGTGAACATTTCATATTGTCAGGGATTATTTATTGTATTCTTAATATGACTTCTTTTGAATTTGCCACTTATTGACTTTTGACCATTCTAGCAAAAAACTCAACATTGGATTAATAAAGAACATATTTTTTCGCTGTCTTTGTAGTGGTCAGTGTCCCTCATTCCCTCACTAGTGTCTGATTCATGAACTACAAGATGTCCATGGTTTGATATATGCTGGAGTTGAGTACAGGGGATATCACACAGCACGATCATCATCATTGCTGCATAGAGGTCCTACACCCTTCTATGGCTTATAAAAAAGCAAAAGTACTAGCCATTAGTTTGTGTAATATTTTGAGATGAAATAAACTGCAATTACACTTCTGAATCTATTTGTTTTTCTCTCATCTTGAATAACTAGATATTTAATGAAATTGCAACATTAATTTCAGTAGTGTTATTATAAAGTAACTAGGATTATTTTTCAAGGATAGACATTGTCTGTGTGGAATTTGCAGTTCTCCCTATATCCATATGGATTTCTCAAGCTACACATTTTCGTTTTGTATTTTAGTTTATAAGACAAGTCTACACTAGCATTGGTTAATGTGTTTTTCTCTGATGGTGCAATAAAAACAGTCTAGTTTTCTTGGTACCTTTGAACATCATTCTGTTGGGATAGGCCCCAGTTCTCCACCATAGTGCAGTGTGTAAACTGGTCCCTGAATGCTATTAATGCTGTATAACAGCATTTTCCATTTATAACGTTTCTGCTTTTGTCATCAGGGCTGTCATGGTGGAACGTTTATTTAGTATCAATAGGAATATTTTAGTGCCTGTAGGTCAGCTTTTGATATCTGCTGATTCTGTCATAAATGTTTTCTAAAGAATGATAAATCATTCTAAAACATATTTGAGAACAGTACTGCTTTCTTCATTGGTGTCATGTGCTTATTTTCTTTATTAACAACCTTGATTTATTTAGTGTGCACTGCTAAGTGAGGTTTCTTCATCAGAGAATTTTTAGAGTTTGTGCCAATCAGCTAATTTTTTGTGATTTTCATCTGAGAGGAAAGCTTTGTTATTTTATACGACAATATGGCCTGAGATAATTCACTGTGAAACTGTTAATATATTTGCAATGACACAATCATTGTGCCCTTTCTTATAAATCCCTAAATCAAGATAAAGATGTATGTGACCTGTGATGCGCTGGTATTTCATTGGGTCAATTGCTTCATTATGGGCTAGTGCCTCCAAGATGTTGTATTAAGTAGGGTCTAAAATAGGTAGATGAACTGTATAATATTGACGATTTCATACTGTAAATAGCGACTTATGTTAAATGTGCACATATACATTGTATAACTTGCTAAATAGCTGCTAATGACACCCCTCATGTGTGCAAATTTTTACTCTTGTATTCCAGTTTTTCTTTCTTGCATCTCAAAGATTTGCAGGTTAGGCTAATTAATGGTTCTCAATTGATTTTGTATTTTAGAGTGTTTTTGTGTGAGTGTGCTCTGTGATGGAGGGAATCCACCTTGGACGAGGTCCTTATTCCTGGTCTTTCCAGGGAAATTTATAAAGTGGATTTATGAATGGACAACATCGTTTAAATGTGGAGCATGAACATGGCTTCACAGCTCCACCGAGGTGGAGTTTGAATAGTCTTCCTTTGATTGCATGGTTTTCTCCATACACTTTGGTTACTTTCCACAGTATAAAGATATGCACTTTAGGTTAATTGTGTATTCTAAATTGGACCGATGTAAGTGAATGTGTGTGCGGACACTATTGTGTCGCTGATAGTTTGGCGTCCAATCCTGGTTTTATTTGTTTTTTGCACCAGATGTTGTTAGAATAGGCTCCCAACTCCTGGAGTGTAAACGTTCTTTCTATGTCCTCATGGGTTTCAAATCCCAGATATGCGCAAGGATGTTAACTGGAGAAATCCCTAAAGCAGTGTTGATCACTGCTTTATAACTCGGGATCCCAGAATAAGCTTAAGAGCTTGTAACTTTCACATTAAATAGGTTTATTTTTTGATGGAAAGGTGGATGTATATAACCTTTATTCAGTCAAAATTTCAAGTTGTTGTAACTATCAAATTCTTACTAATGTCAGCTTAAAAAGAACCCTTACATTGATGTTGAAAAGATGTGAAATATTTAACATTTAGAATAATGGTAAATATGAAGACAATACTATGAACAAGGTTGCTTTCTTAAACATTAACATGTACAATTTATTGTAATTTATTTTTAGGAAGAATGCCAAGTAAATTTAAGAAAAATAAGAGAAAATCTTCTGCACATTCAAACTAGTCACATGAAATTGGACCAGACTGCCTCAAATTCAAAGGTAATGGAAGTTTAATTTTAACTTTTAACCTCACACAAATTTTCAGTTTCATTTTTGCTTGTTTAGTGAATGTAAATTGAACAGTGTCACATTCATTTTTCACTTTTAGAATTCTATTGAGCAGCAACGCCAAAGCTTTCTACATTTCTTGCAAAAAGTAAAATTATTTATTGATATTGAAGAAGCAGCCTGGGAAAAGAAATTTTCTGTAGATGTTCAACTGGAAAGTAGTTTGCACAGACAAAGTGAAGAGAAACTGCAACAGATGCAAAAAAGCCTTGAGGATGCCGAATGTGCCTTCAATAATGCAGTGGCAAACCAGGACCCCTTAACTTTGGTTCAGGTAAGCGTTATATAGTCATAATTTTGTTTTTGTGCAATGTTCTTACTTAAGATAATTTCAGTTCTTGGGTTTCCTTGCTATGCTTCAAATATGTGTATAGTTATATGTTTGAATATGATTTTTTTATTTATGAGTTTAAAGTAGGTGGGTAAAACATGTTAGGAGTTCCCATGACCTGGTTTATTGAAATATTTTATTGCATGAACAGTTTGCTGCAAACTGGTAAATCTGTTATATGGCCATTTTGAATTGTGATTTTTTTTTTTTTAAGTTGCTTAGGATAATTGAACTCATTTTCCTAACTCTGTTCAAGTCCTCTTGATAAGATCCATTGTGGTCAAGTGAGACTTGAATTTTCAAACCAAGCTACTTTTGTTGGTTGGTCTACACTCTTATCCTCTTCTGCAGTTTAGAGTTGTGAATAATGACTGAATGGGTAAATTCAGGGGCAGAAATGAAGTTCTCTATAGTCTCTGCATGATAAGTTTAAAATCTCAATAATCTGATGGAACCCTGAAATACAGCTGCTGCTCTTGAGTTTAGCCAGGCATAGTAGGAGCTGGCAGTGTGTAGCCCAATACATAGTACAAAATTTGTTGTCCAGCCTTAGAAAGAAGGCTTCCCTGATGAAGCTAGAACCTGTTGCTGGGGATGTGGTAATCTTATCTCATTTGCTGCACTAGTTTTGCACTGCAGTCCTTAGTTCCTCACCTATAGACAGTTGTCAAGATTTTTTTATACTTCATTTTTGAAATTTGGAAAGTTATATGTTAGTCTTTATGGCAATGGAAAACTGTTTACCTTTAACAAGTAAAAATGTGATAATTACCTATACATTAAAGTGCAGTCATGCAGTGTTTTGAGAAAGTATGTTCACCTCCTGAACAAAGTTAACATGTGAAGATCGGACCCTTATTTCATTATTACCATATATACTCACATATAAGTTGAGTCTTGAAACCTGAAAAATCAATCATAAAATCGGACCCCAACTTGTGCACCCATTCAAAAAGACGACGCTTAAATTTTTTTTTTTTTTTTTTTTTTTAACATCTTCTTGCCTCCTCGCATCAGTTTCTCAGGCGCATCGAAGTTTGTTGCAGCAGTGCAGTTACCAATTTCTAATGCTACTTCAATGATGTTTACTTTAAAACCAGCTTCATATTTTCTTCTGGTCGAACGTAGATAAGGGATGCTCTTACGATTAAGGTGTACGAGGGTGTGAAGTACAAAAAACAGTGGAAACGTCGCTTCGGAATAGTTTAGGTATTACTGTGTGGTCACGTAGGCACGAGAGAGAGAGAGAGAGAGGTTAGGAGCACACGCTGATAGAGCGCATTGCTGCACCCACATAGAAAAAAAGGCAGTGTGTTCCATGGTTACTCTGTCAGGTGGCCGTTAGCATATCCTAATCTCTTGGACCAATAGCATGAGTTTTCTGCATTCAACCTATAAGAACGACATTATAAAATACCAGAAATTATATGTTAAAATCAACTCCCGCCTTATCTGCGGGATAAGTTATCCACAAGTATATACGGTGTGTAAAGTGCAGCAAATTAAATTTAAAGAGGGTTGTTGTTCCAGGTAGGAAAATACTGAATTTGGTCAATGAGTAGTTGAGTTGGATCAAATATGTGGTAGCACTCTGCCTGCAAGGCCTATTGCACAGCTTATGTTTAGAAGAGCAAAGTATGCTGCCACACAGTCTGGAGGCCTTGAATTGCAGGACTGGAGGTCATTTTATGATGTGAACAAGTGGGCAGAGTAGAAAGTTAAGCTAGTTTTGGACAGTATTGGTCTTAGAACCTAAGAGCTTCTAGAGTGTGAGGTGAACAGACTGGCATGTTTCCTCTAGTTTATTCAACTTCATGCCACCCCTGTGTCTCCATTAATTTGATGCCCACAAGCCCAGTTGGACTGATCACCTACTTGGCGTCTGCCAGTAGATCAAAATGTCCTACTCCAAAAAATGACACCGAAAAGTAGCATTTATTGAACAGTCAAAATACAACGGAATTGCATTTTCTTGTGAGTGTAAGTATAAGCAACCCATCTTTATTATTTGCCAAATCTGATTAAAATTTGTATCTGCTGCACCAAATAAGTGCATGTGATTAGTAAGTTAAGAGTAGCTAGAAGGGCTGACATCTCTCATAAGGATTAGAAAGGTGGTGTAGATTTGAGTTAACCCTACATTCCAATTTTAACACATCATACTAAGATCAATAAAGGTTCCAGAGGGTCTTAACCCCTTATTTCTTAAGATTTTTTTGGCCATTAATGCACCTAAATTATATACCCAAAAATGAACAGCTATTATTCTGCTAATGTAACAAAGGAGCTGCAAATGGCTGAAGAGCAGATGAGCAAAACATTTGAAATTTTTGCAAGAAAGTATATTAATAAAAACATTTGTTTCACATCAATATCAACTAAATAATAAACACAAAAAAATGTTGCTTTAGGGATTTTTCTCTAAAAACTGGATTTTTTTCAGTACATAACCAAGACATTGTATGATGCACAACCCTGGAATAAATTTTCTTTTGTGCCTCATTGTGTCAACTATGATTTACCAAGGTTAGTTTTCATATTCCCTAGCGTTGCAGAGTTGTACTGTTTGGCACACAGTTTACCATTTTTCAAAACATGTTTCTCTTGCACCTGAACAATCTCTCAAAACAAGGATTGCATTTGTGTGAGGTGGGGTGTCATTTATATGTATATCCATATACACTATATTATATATGTCTCTGAATAGACAAGTTAACAATTTGTAATATGTACCTATAGTTATGTATTCATCTAAACCTTTACTTTCAAAATTATTTTTTTGTTGTTGTTGCTTTTTTTCTTGTATTCCACAGCATGAATAAAAGAAGTACATTCCTACATTTTCATTCCAGCTTCTTCTAGTGCTGGGGGCAATGCTTACGCAGGGGACAATATAAAGTGTCTGGTCAACTTAAAAAGCACATGTTTGGTATGCAGGATGTAAATTGGCATAGTCAGAAATAGTGCTTGAAGTGGAGGCGTTTTTATTTTTCTTGGCAATGCAGTAGCATTTGATTGAAGGGTGGTGTTGTCTCTGTGAAATTTTGAGTGCTGCAAAATAATTACATTCGATAGAAGAGTGGTCCCAAGTGAAATTATGAGCCTTGAGACACAGTGACATTCGATTGAAGAACAGAGGGTTGGGGGCGTCCCTTTTAAACTTTCTACGCTGCAAAACAAGTACATTCAATAGAAGAGTGGTCTCTAGTGAAAATACGAGCAGTGTGAAATACAATGACATTTAACTGAAGTGTGTCCGGGCACAAGAAACATTGCAAGTACAGTGTAATGGTACCAAGCTGATGTCATACCTGAGCAGCACCTCTGCATTTAGCTGGTTGTCATTACTGGCCACCTGCTTGTTAAGGTCGTAATAGGCCCACTGTGCCAGTCCCCTCAAGGAAAGCATTAGTATGTGCACCCACTCTGTACGCTTCTAGTGATGAGAGGTAGCAGTACACCTGAAAAAAGTAGAACTCAGTATTGTTTTTTGGGTGGAGGGGTATCAATATCTGGGTCAGGTATTGGAAGGGAATGCAAGCTTGGTTAGCACCTCCGATTCAGCAAGCTGAGTCTGCTATTCCCCGAATTGGACTTTGAGTGCCTTTGTTTCTGTAGTCATGATTAAATGATCACTGGCATGTCCTGCTGTTCTGTCATCTTGCAGTTCACCAGAATTCTGAAGACTACGCCACTGTAAGAAGTAAAGATAGAGACGATCAGTGTTTTAGGACACCCTGAGGCAAACCCTGTATTACTGAATATATTATTTCAAAAAGAAACCTGTGAAAATACAAAAAACAGTCTTCTCAGACTTGAGCACCTATTGAGACTGCCCAAGATGGTGGGTCTTCTGCTCATATAGTAGCTGGGCAGGATGAGGTGGGTCCAGGTGTATGGACACTGAAAGTGATGTTGGTCGTGGAGAGCCATCATTCTTCTGGTCTGCAAAGGGAGGAAAAGAGAGAACATTATCATACAGCGCCACCCCTTGGATTGGTGTAGAATTACCATTAATTGAGCCCTTAAACTGTCTCCCATGACTCTCCCAGCTTCTGATATTTATTTTTTGCAGTAGTAAATGTGTTTCATATAACAGTATGATCTTTAATAAGGTGGCTATTAAACTGACAGCCAAGAGTATGCTGTATTGAGTGTAAGAATGAATTGTGGTACGACTGTAGTTGTGCAACCCTTCAATCAAAGAATATTACTAATTCTTGCTTATCACCCTTGTCCATCCATCCATTTTCCAACCCGCTGAATCCGAACACAGGGTCACGGGGGTCTGCTGGAGCCAATCCCAGCCAACACAGGGCACAAGGCAGGAACCAATCCCGGGCAGGGTGCCAACCCACCGCAGGACACACACAAACACACCCACACACCAAGCACACACTAGGGCCAATTTAGAATCGCCAATTATCACCCTTGTATTCTTTAGAAATAATTTTTGTTCTTAAATAGCTCAGTTTTGACAGATGTGTCATGGAAAGATTTATTGTATTTATTTTCTCATACTAAGCACTTATTTTTTTTATTCTACAAGCAATTTGTAAACATGTCACTAGATGGCACTTCAAGTATTAAAATAATCTATGGTAATGATTTTCATGTATGCATCAGATTAAGTGAATGTTGTTTCTAGGAATATGATGCATTTTCCTTTTTAAAAGCAGTACTGGGTGAAGTGATTTTATGCTGTTAAAGAGTTGTTTGGAAGAACAAGATCTAAAAAGTGATTTTTGAATTTAAACTAATTGCATAACCCTTATGTCAGAAGCCTTGTGGAACAAATTATAAACAAAAAGGAAAGTAATTTACAGATCAGTAGCAGTACCAATAAAATGCACAGACTTATTATTATGGTTTTGAATATAATAATAAACTGGAAGAAAATTAAAAATCAGCTTGAGAACACAATTAGTTTATTTTACAATGAGAGAGACAACAGGTATGGCTTTTATGTACTGATGCTTTAGAACCTACAGAGGCAGATGGTTTAGTGTTGCTACTACAGTAACAGTACTACAGTAACAGCTCTAGAATTCTGGATAGAGTTCTGGATCTAGATTCCAGCCTAGCGAGTATCTGTCTAGACTTGTTGTACACCCAATATCTGTGTGTGGATTTTTGTCTGGGTTGTACTTTTTTTTTTTTTTTCCTTCACTTACATGCCAAACACATGGATGTTAGGGGAACTCTCATCCATGTGAGTATACTCTGTGATAGACAAGCACACTGTTAGGTTTGGTTTCTACCTTGAATCGATATTGCCAGGAATAGGCTCAGAGTGTAAACTGGATTAAATCTTCACGTTTGATAACCAATGAATACTAGCTGCAACTGTGTTTCTGCTCTAACAGTCCACAGATGTTTATTCTTTGTTTTTATGCTCATGTGTTTTTTTTTCTTTTATGTAAAGTAAATAATTATGTATTGTTCTTATTAATTTACCTGCAGTAACAGTCTTGTGTTCTTTTAATAGGTTTTAAAAAATACCTCCTGGTAAGTATTCTCTTTTCTGTTAACTACTTATTTCTTGAAATGTTTTGCTGTGTTTTTATTATAAGCTGGGAGACGAAAATTGACAGTGTTTTAAGAACATAACAAAGCTCAAGGACTGACTACAGTTCAATAAAGCTGAAATAACATTATAGTAAAAATAAAATGGCAACCATAATTCTTGTACCTTAACTGTAGAAAAGCCAACTTAGCCTGTTTGAACAACATTGAAATAAATATTTAATTTTACTTTTATAAAAAAATATACGTTTTTCTCACTATTGAATATAATAATCATTTCTAGTGTATGAGGGAAGCCCCCCAGTCTATTCTTACATTGACAATACATCTAAAGCAATTTGTATCTGTTGTGAAAAGTATTGGCTTCTGTCCAGGTCCACAGGAATATGTTCTGTACGGCTTGTTACAAACAAACAATCAGACTTGCCTTTACTCTAGTTGACAAGTGCTATGGTGTGGTGCCAGATGGCTCCAACTACTGTCCTCCTCAAATTTAGTGCTTTTCGATTGTAATGATTTGTATGAGATAAAAAGGATAGAATCGGAATAATGCCATAAGATAAATGTCAGATAATAAAGTAATTGTGTTATAATTGTAGTTTAGGGTGACATTAAGCACCAAAAATTTTAATATTAAATGTATATTTTAAAACATTAGTATTAGACTATTTGCATCAGTGACTGTTACTTAAGTAAACTATGGATATATACAAATAGACTGAACTTTGCACCCAGCTGTTAGAATTCTGTATGGTAGTGCAGTGGATAACGTTGACTAAATGTGCCATCTTTGTTAAGTTAGTAGTTTCTCCCTATATTTGCATGAAATTTAGTTTTTTCTGGGTACTGCAGTATTCTTCCCACGTCCGAAAGACACGTGTGTTAGTTGAATTGGTAGTGTGCCTTGTGCTGAACTTCTACTCCATCCAGGTTTTGGGCCTGCTTTGCACCTGATCCTGCAGGGATAAGCTTCACCTTCTAAATTTAACAAGCTTTAGTAATCCCCACCTATTTGTGTGGTACTTCCCCTGGTGGGTGAATAATTCTTTTTTTGGGTTTTTAAATCATAAAAAAGCTATTTGTATAGAGCATTAGCTTCCAAATAGTTATATGTGTCAGTTTGCAAAGCTGTTTCATACTGGGATGTTTTACCACCTCACAAAGTCTTTTGTAATTTTTATGTACCTGTGCTACACTAGCCTCGGTATAAAATTTGCTTGCCTACTCTACAGGTTATCTTACAAAGCCAGATGTTGAAACATCACATTCACTTTGCCATTCCGGAGGTAGTTCTATTTAGCAGGTTTCATTTGAACCTGAAAAACCAAGGGGAGTCAAACCACATTACTTTGCGCCCTTACACATTATCTTTTACTCTTAAGCCAAATTTGACAAAGATCCCAGTGAACAAAAATAGAAACATCTGGTGCATTTTCTTAGAATATTCAATTTTAAGTATGCTGTCTATACTTTGTTCATCATGAATTTAAAGAAATATTACATTTTTCTTTTACTGTTTCATACATTACATCAGAGAAACATTTTAGTGTGGCTACTTGAAAGACATGCAGTTTTTGTCTAAAGTTGGTTTCCTGCTAAATGGAAGATTAGGTTTCATTAAGAATGAAATTAGCAGGGTATTTTATAATATGTTACTTTAAAGTCTGTAAATTCTACATGCATAATTCAGGTTTTTGTCCATATTTCTAACATTTTCATTGAAATTGTAATAATAAAAGGAGTGAACAAATAACAAGTTTAGCTTTCTCAATTGTGTTGCAGTCACTTTTTAAATTAACTTTAGCTGCAGCAACTTGAATATGGAGTTCTCTTCAATCCTATGCTAAATTGCTTCAGCTTAATAACAAACATTAGCTTTCCACATGAACCTGCTTGTTGTAGGTCCTTCCTCAAAATTTCATTTGGTTTTTGGTTTGGTCTTTGTCCATTCCAAAACATTATTATTATTTTAATTTCTTCTACCTTTGATGTCCAATGACAGATTTTCTTCTATGAAGCTCCCCAACCAACCTCACTTGGATAAACTTTTTGAAATTTGTCATATTGTAATGGAGTTATAAAGGCACTGTTGGTTTATTATATTGTGAATGGTGATTACTATTTACCCACTTAAGGTGTTTCAATAGGAGTTAAGGTAGTATCAGCAAACAAAGAGTATAGATACAATAGAGGTTATATTGATCTTGAAGCTGCAATTAAGCTGAGTCACCTTCTGAAGATTTTCACATGTCAGTTCCAATATGAGTTGGTGTGCTAGTGCAAAGGCAAAAATAGGATAGCCTTAGTCTCCATTTTAGAAAGGTTATCAATTTTAAAAAATGCACCCATTGATCAAAACTAGCTTAAAAAAAAGGACAACAAACAATAGTAGAAAGGTATTTTACGTCTAAGAAAACACAGTTTTTCAAATCTGTCCATACTTGCATTTGCTTTATTATTGTTTTGTAATATTTTACTCTACTTTCCCCTTTTATATTATTAATATGTAGCCTTTGTCAGAATGCCTTAAATCTCACAAATTTAGCACTGTTTATAAGGTATTGTAGTATATAACTTCTCCCCACCTTCCCTTCTACATCTATAAGCTCAGGCAATTAGGTGTAGTAAAAGACAAGCAGGAGTTAAGTTACAATTTAAACAATGTATTATTGATAATATTCATAAATAATAACAATATGCAAAGTACATTTGAATATTGGTAACCATACAACCTGATAAATGGTGATGTGTAGTTTCAGGCGGCACACAGACTTGTTTGTTACTTAAAATGTCTCTTAGTTAAGGCATCATTTGTGGTCAGCTTTCTTCAGAACAGACTGCATGCCTGTCTCAATATGGCTGCCGAGCTGTGCTCGTCATTGTGTTGTCCTTTTCAGTCCATGATGTGTGATGGTCTTTCATCAGTTTGGTAAGAGAGAGAGGGGGGGTGAAATTTAAATTTATAGGTTTTCTGTCCAACCCCTAGGGCCAATAGGGCGTTGTGGTACTTAAAGGCTTTTCATACAAGCCAGTTCCAAACAGCCATACTTCAGACCAATGGGGGGATAGAACATCTTCACACCTGCCCTCCAAACCAGATGTTAAGGTAAAGTTTGTCAGTTAGGAAGCCTGGTTTTCCTGTGAGGGTTGACTGAGAGACGTTAGCAGAGAAACACTTACCAAACTTGTTGGAGGCACTTCCCCCCCAACCCTGTTGTAAAATTACCCTAAAAGGGAGGAAGGGGTTCTTAAACCATCAAACCATTGCTGTTATTATCAATAATGTAATACTAATATTATATTGCTTTGTCTAAGTTACAAATAAAGACATACAAAATATTTATCAACTTGTATGCAAAATTTCACATCACGACAATTATTATTGCCATTTGATCAGCACTGGGCACTAGACTTACACACATGCATTCACTTACACCAGACCAATATAAAGTATCAAGTGAAGTAATCTCTGTGTCTTTGGGAAGTGGGAGAAAACCGGAGCACTTGGAAAAAATCCACACAGGTACATTCCCTGGCTCAGATGTGAACCCAGATGTGAGCTTTGGAGGTTTATGGCATTAAAACTTTCACTATACCATTGGAGTTCCTTTGTTTATTTTTAAGATTGTTCAGTTTAGTTGATTTTTGCCAGAATAAATGATTAGAGCTTGCAATATATTCTTAGAAATGGTTCCACTGTCTTTAACCTGACCTGCTTTCTCTTTAAAGGGATCACATTCTAGACAGTGACTTTTGTTCCAGTAAAATCCATGAGGTCATGCAAAGTATGTCCGCTTTCCAGAAGGGATTAAGAGGGAAAATACCTGTACTTCGCCCTTTACATAACGTGTTCCAAGGTGTGTAAAATATATTAAATTGGAATTTCTATTTAGGTTTACATATGAATTACATAATGCAGTAATCCCTTGCTGTATCGCGCTTCGCCTTTTGCGGCTTCACTCTATCGCGGATTTTATATGTAAGCATATTTAAATATATATCGCGGATTTTTTGCTGGTTCGCGGATTTCTGCGGACAATGGGTCTTTTAATTTCTTGTACATGCTTCCTCAGTTGGTTTGCCCAGTTGATTTCATACAATGGCTGAGAAGCTACCCAACTTACTTTTCTCTCTCTCTCTCTTGCGCTGACTTTCTCTGATCCTGACGTAGGGGGATTGAGCAGGGGGGGCTGTTCGCACACCTAGACGATACGGACGCTCGTCTAAAAATGCTGAAAGATTATCTTCACGTTGCTACCTTCTGTGCAGCTGCTTCCTGAAGCGACATGCTGCACGGTGCTTCGCATACTTAAAAGCACGAAGGGCACGTATTGATTTTCAATTGTTTGTTTTTCTCTGTCTCTCTCTATCTCTCTCTTTCTCTGCTCCTGACGGAGGGGGTGTGAGCTGCCGCCTTCAACAGCTTTGTGCCGCGGTGCTTCGTATACTTAAAAGCCAAACAGCCCTATTGATTTGTTTTCTTTTCTCTATCTCTCTGTCTTGTCATGGAGCACAGTTTAAACTTTTGAAAAAGAGACAAATGTTTGTTTGCAGTGTTTGAATAACGTTCCTGTCTCTCTACAACCTCCTGTGTTTCTGCGCAAATCTGTGACCCAAGCATGACAATATAAAAATAACCATATAAACATATGGTTTCTACTTTGCGGATTTTCTTATTTCGCGGGTGGCTCCGGAACGCAACCCCCGCGATGGAGGAGGGATTGCTGTATTTCAATATTTTTTTTTATTGGTAAGCAATATCCACAATATAGCTAAAATTGAATGAGGGGTATTTTTCAAATTTAAAAGTATGAAGGCTTTAAAAATATTTAGTTGCTTTTTCTTTGGGGAGGGTTTTCTTTTTCATTGAAAACCTAAATATGCAGTTTTTGTTAATTATGTCAACACAGAGAACAGCCTTGTTGCTTGAGTTACACACCAAAATAAACATTCAAATGAATTTATTTTTATGTTATTAGTACTAGGTTGTTGAATTGTGTTAACCATTGTGAATGTAGCTGAAGTCAAGCAAACATGTGCGCAATTCATTTTTATGAATTTATACACCACATAAAACAGACTTGCCCAGAGAGTGCAAATAGACACGTTACGACCAGGGTGAAAAAACAGTGTGTGCGTTTTTTTTTTTCTTTAAACACTTTGTCCTGAACTGCACACTTTTATGAACTATGTGTGCTTGATCACAGTGGTTTGAGTGGTATATTTTACTAATATTTGAACTGAAGAAGTCAGTGTTTACACCTGTGTTTACACTAGCTGTTAGTCTTTTATTAAAGCGATATTTGCATTACACTAGCTGTTAGTCTTTTATTAAAGTGATATTTGCATTACACTAGCTGTTAGTCTTTTAAAGCGATATTTGCATGTCAAGTAAACTCAGGGAGCATGCACTGGTACAGTGCGTTGCCGCACCCACTACACGATGAAACCACTCGGGATCCCAGTTGGCAATCCCGTAGGCATACATACGGTCCAGTCCCACCCTCCATAAAAGACCCTCTATCTGTCGCAGCCAGATGTTACGTGGGCGACCCCTTGGCCTGGTCCAGCCACTCGGGTCCCCAACAATGAGGATCTTACGAGCCAGATCACCCTCGGGGAAACACACCAACAGGCCATAGGGCCGTAACTGACACTCCCTCACAATGCAGGTAATGTGCCTCATTCGGGACTCCATGAGCAACCTGCTCATTCGACACAATGTCAAACCAACGTGTCCAAGGATTTTCTGGAGAGACACAGTACCAAAGGAGTCCAGTCTTCGTCTCAGGTCACTGGATAGCGTCCATGTCTCGCAACCATATAACAAGACAGGAAGCACCAGGACTCTAAAGGCTTTTGCATAGATAACGGGAGCACCACACACTCCTTTCCAGCGACCTCTTGACCCCTCATGCTCTCCCAATCCGTCTACTGACTTCATAGGAAGAGTCACCAGAGACATGAATGTCACTGCTGAGGTCAGTAAACCTCTCGACAAGGTCAACACTCTCTCCGCAGACAGACACACTGCTGATGGCTGTGCCCAAGAGGTCAATAAAGGCCTGGATCTTGGTTTTTATCCAGGACACTCGTAAGCCTAGACACTCAGATTCCTCGCTCAGTCTCTCGAGAGCCTCGATCAGAGCCTCCATTGACTTCACAAAGATCACAGCATCGTCAGCAAAGTCAAGATAATTGCATGATTAGATATTTTTTACTGCTGCATTTTAAACAAATCAACTGCTGAGAAATCTTTTCAAAAGGCTTAGCTGTGCACCAGTAAAAACCAAACCTCCTTCATTTCAGACTAAATGAATTTTGAAAGTTAGACTTTAACATACAGTCATCTCCAAATGGTATATTAAATAAATGATATCTAGATATTATGCTCAGATCCACACACTAAGAAATTCAGCAATGCATTTTCAACTTTTGTTAGACTAACTAAATGGACAGCTAGATACTACTACTACTACTACTACTACTACTACTACTACTACTAATAATAATAATAATTCACATAGGCCTTCAAAATCTAGTAGCAGTTTTAAGGATTTTGTTTTTTGCATCTAGTAAAGGTGTCAAGCATAGCTAGTGAGTTATTGATGCCCCATGGCTGATATTGAAGTGATTTTGAGAAATCAATGAAAGCTTGGAATCTACCCAAATTAAGCTGTCACACCAACTACTCAACAGGATAGAAACAGTCTCTAGCAGCCTTGTATTGTCATAAGTTAAAGGTGAACTTCATGCATGGTGAAATTTCTACTTGTTTTGATGTACAAAGATAGAAACACGTAATATAACTTATTTTTTAATTTTCCGTGTGAACAATGACTGAATTTAAGATCTGGGATGTTCAGTCAATTTATTTGTTCTAATTTGTTTAACTTCTTAGCTAATATAACAGGTAGCATGTTTTAATCAAGTTTTCCTTATAGTATGGACAAAGTTGGGAATTTTGGACTACTGTCACAAATTGGAAATTCTTTTGTCAGTCTGCGGGGTTACCAGTTTTTCAAATCTACTAGTCCAGATGTGATTTCTAGTAGCCCAGCTTTATATACAGAGTGGAAGGTTACCTGCATCATTTTACAGCAAAGTTTTGTTGTACATGAGTGCATAGCACTGTTCTGCCACAATATAAAGACAGTCTTCTCATGGAAGAGAATATTTTAGTAAATAGACTAGTCTAAGTTATCGTTGTAGATGTCAGTGGTTTGAAGTGCACCATGCAGTGTCTACTGTATATGTCTGTTATATGCCATTTGGTATAGGAGTCGTAAAAGCAGTGTTAATGTTTGTGATGTGCCTTCAATAGGAATGACAAATGCAGTGCATTTTATTACTAAAAATGTTTGTGATGCACCATCTTTTGAAATCACAGACATGGCACTAGGACAGACACACATACTTATTGATTTATTAAGTTGGATGATTTTTGAAGGATTATGACATATTTATGCATGGTCCTTTTTCCAATGTACACAAATATATTTTATCAAAATGAACTGAAATTCTGCATTAATGTTAATCGGTACAGGTAGTCATCGACTTACGACAATGTTCAGCTCCGGTGGGCCAGTCGTAAGTCGATCTGGACATAAGACGCGGACTGATAAACGTATTCAAACCTGACCATATGTATTATACTGTATAATACATTCCTTGTATCCTTTTTTTAATCCTCATTCTTTACACATTGTGTAGATTTTCTACTTTTTTGTAAGTTATTTTTTTTTATTTTATTCTTTTGTTTTGTTATAACACTTGCTTGCATGGTTTCTGAACCTTGAACAGCTTCACGATTCCTTTCTTTATCTGTTTTATGTTACAGTATCAGTGTGAATCTCTCCCTGGATTCTTTATGTTAACTATGAGAAAAGGAGTACCGGCAGAGTTTGCATATGTTTTCTGTTTTTGTATTTTAGCCGGTTATAATAATAAATATTAAAAGATTAAAAGTGCAGTGTGGTTTCATTACTCCTTCATTGCGGTTTGCACGAAGCAGCACATCCTGAGTCACAATGTAAAGGCTTCGGATGTTAACCAGATTCAAAGCCAAACCGCAGCAGTACAGCATGTGCAGAGAAGAAAGGCTACAATGGATTAACTTAGAGTCACATGCGATTGCATTCACTTTCTTTCCTCCACGTACTGCTTGATCACTTTCATTTTTGTATCAAGATCAATTGCCTTTTTTCCTGTAAATGTAAGTTAAATGCAATTAAACATAGTTGAAACTGCTGCAGGTAATAAACTGATATCAAGATGAATCAGTCACTGCATATGGAGCTGGCGTGGCCAAAACTGTTGTTTGCACGTGAGACACAGTAGTGGCTGTTAAGTCGAATGCTCATAAAACGCACAAGTCTTAAGTCAACGACTACCTATATATCCTTCACACTGTCAAACACCTTTTGTTGACCACAGCAGGTGATCTGTGTATACAGCTGCATTAAAATTTGTCACACTTAGATCATTAGGTGGGTATCTCATGCTAGTAAAGATGAGGTTTAGGCCTGAAAAACTATGTTCACACTGCACAGTGCTTTGGCTAATAGGAAGCATTTTCACAATCAAATTAGGCAAAAAATAAATATTCAAATTAAAAAGTAAGTAAATGTTCAAATATATTCAAACTTGGTTAAATGATTCAGGATGTTAAATGTGTGTTTATACATGCTTTTTTTAATGGTTTATTATTGTGGTAACGTCCTAAGCAGCCAGAGCAAGAATAAACACCAACAGCAAAACAAAGCCATCAGAATCCCAAGCAGCTACACCCTATAAAAGTGAAACATCTGCACCACAGTCTTGTTTTCAGTCTAGCACTGATGGGCGGGTTGATAAAATCTCAAAAAGCTGCTCAGTTTGTTGGGCACAAATGAACTGTCCCTCATCTTCGTCACTCAGCTGTTCTGTACTTTTACAAAATGTGCTGTCCCCTGGACTCCACCCCAACCCTGCTTCCCATTTCTCACAACTGTCCTTCCAGCAGGCTGACACATTACAATATGTTTGTAGCACAGAATACCAGCTGAGTGTTATAACAGGAAGCATACAACAACACTGTCATAAGCACTTCATGTTTTGCAGAGGCACAACAAGTTAAAAAAAAAAAAAGTATTAAATATTAATAAAAATATAGCAAAACATGGTGCCAGCACATATGACTTGTAAAGAGTTGAGCTCCTTATCATGGCTTCTCTTATGGCTTGCTGTCTTGACAAGGTTCAGGTGACAGGATGAGAATAGCAAGCAAAGTAAAAGAGCAGGCAAGAGGCAGGCTTGAAAGCTAACTTGTTTTATTAGTTTGGAGGTGACCAATGGGCAAGAGCAGGGCATCATTTACAGTATATCGCACCATTCAGGACCTGTGGACTAACAAGGAAAAGCTGCACCTATGAGGCTTAAAGGATCATCGCATTGTCAAGTCGGGGTCTGCACAATCTGTCTAGGTTTTGTTTTGTTTTTTTTCCTCCGACTTAAACAAACTGGTATTTTAAGAAGGGTGGCCTGAATATTTTTAATTGCACCTCACTGTTTTAGCCATTATTTATCAAACCAGCAGTCAGAGACTAATTGTGGGATGCAGCCTGTTGGCTGACACTGATGAGGCTCTTTAACAGAGTAGTGGGATAGAAAAAGAAAAAACTACGCTATGAAGGAGTCTGGCTCCAAGTTTTACTAATGAAGATCACAAGCTAACCATGCAAAATTACCAAAAGGCTGTTTGTGGAAGTGAAGTACAAAAACTGACCAGTAAACTACTGCAGCTTTACATAACACATCTGCAGTAACTCAGTGCCAAAATTAGTGCAGGTAATTGATTTCTAAAGGGTAATGTCCATTTCCTAAGGCTGAACAATTTGTTACAGGACCATTGTTGGTACATTCAAGTCATCACATGTGGATAAGAAGCTACTGAATATTTAGGTTCTTTTTTATCTGTATGTAGTAAGCCCTGTCAGTTGAAAAAAGTTGCCTGCTGCACCAGTGTGCATTTTTGTTTTCTAGTTCATGAAATGACACCGCACTGCATCAGCATTTGTTAAATATTGCAGTCTGACAAGTAAGTTAAACTTCTTAATGTTACTGTGCTTTCTCACCTTTTCAGTCTTAAAATTAGTTCTACACAATAGCAAAGCACTGCTTTTATATGTGGCTTCGACATGTTGTCAGCTACAACACACTACATTCTCTGACTTTAGTGGTGATGTTGTCCCCTCCCTGCAGTCATTGCTACTTTGTTAGAATATCATCTGTATTTAATCCACTGATAACTTTTGAAATACTGGAAGAACATTATTTTCCATTTATTGTTATCACAATGCTGCTTATATTTCCTCATTTTGTCCTCAACTTTTTTTTTTTATCCACAACTAAGCTTGGGTTAATTATTGTCTTATTTTGCAGTAAATGACGAGAGGATTTGATTATCTTTTGTCGTTATTGCCCTTACTGCTCCAGTTCTTCAAAACTAATGCTGTTGATTTTATTGTCCGTGGTGTCTGGACTACCAATTTGTCAACCACTGTGTCAGGATATCTGATATTGACAGCTGAGTGTGGCTGAAGAATAAGCCATTGGACAGTGACGAATGTTCACTATCAGCTATCAGTACCAGAAGGAAAAAGTGACTGATATTTGATAATGACCAATGAAATCCACAGAATAAGCCTGCTGATGGTAAAGTGTTGTCACTAGGTATTTCTGGTAGAAGAGACTTGAGGAAGTTGCCACTTTAGATGTGAATAAAATTCCATTGCAACAGTGACAATGGTGAAATTTAACAGAGTAAAAGTACATTATTTTGTTTATAGGTGTACTTAAATAAAGTATCACTGCCAAAAACAAGTGAAAACTAATTTCTCCAGAAATGTACTCACGTAAATGTAATGTGTTACAATCTCTGGTGATGACACAGTTGGTATACACTATGCAAGGGGTGCATTTTTTTCCACACAAAGCTGGCTTATTTTTCTGTTGAATAAATAATAACAGTAAAATTTGCCATGCATTATTTGGCATCTGTGGTTCAATTCATAGTATGTTAGGACTTAGTGAAGATTGGATGATTTTTAGTTATGTCTTGATATCTGAAAAGGAAGAGATGAAAGAGGGTGTAATTGCATTTTCACTTGACAGAAAGGGCCCCAAGATAATTGTCTATTTGATTCTACTTGCTTTTTATTTAACTTAATGACAGAAGTAAGAGCTGTAATAGACTGTAAACAATCACTTGGAAGTGGCGAAAGGTTTTTTTTTTTTTAATGTAATGTCCACCTGTTTTATATAATACAGTAAAACCTTGGCGAGTAACTTGGTCTGCGAGTGTTTTGCAAGACGAGCTAAAAAAAATACATTTTAACTTGTTAAACAAGCAAGTTCTTGCAATACGAGTAGTACGTATATGCTTTGTCTGCTGAGCGTCACATGATCACAACTGAGCTGATTCGCACAACTGAGCTGATGGTCCATCTCTCTCTCTCTCTTACTGCGGAATTGTGGGTAATCATCTCCCATTCTCGTGTCAGTCGACGTGCCTCAGTCATATAGTCAACATCCGTATGCGTGTATACTGTTTACTATAGCATTGTGACCACGTGTGTGTTGTAATATGTAAGTTCCTGTCTTGCACCCCAAAACACGAAGCTGAGTCTCAGTACTTTAGCAAAACCAGCTTTATTCAGCGTGAAACAGGAACAGCAGGGTTATTTATTGTAGTGGAGTCTGCCACTCTCCTATACACAGACACAGCAGTCAGGTAGGGTCGTGGCCAGGTTAGTGGCCAAGTAATACTGTGCCCTGCATTTATAATGTTCCTTGTATTACCCATCGACAGCAGGTGCTTATAACTTGACTGCGATCTTTTGGGATTCACTTTTACGGCAAACTGCTACAGCGCTGGGAGCCTGCGGTTGCTTCGGGATGCTGTTTCCGCATGTCATCCCGTTGGGTGGAATCCCAAAAGAGTTTAGAAACCTTACAGTGCGTAAAGCATTTTTTAAATTTTGTGTCCAAGTGTAGTGACTCTTCAGGCAAAAGCAACTGTCATTGGAGAGGTTCCTTGTTAAAGTCGCAAAAAAAGATTCCAGTGAGCCAATAGATAGCAGTGAAAATCATCCTACACAATAACCCTTCTCTCTCTCGTCTCCCTCACACCAGCCATGATTCTTTTCAAAGGTAAAGTGCAGGTTAATTTGTTTTATGTATTTTTACTTTATATTTTGTATTAATCATTTTTTATATGAATAGTTTTGGGTTGTGAAATGAATCATCTGAGTTTCCATTATTTCTTATGGGGAAATCTGCTTTGATATGCGAGTGCTTTGGATTACAAGCACGTTTCCGGAACGAATTATGCTTGCAATCCAAGGTTCCACTGTACAGGTCTTCAGTAAACTGTTTGGCAAACCAAAATGGACAATTTGTTTTGAAAATCACTAACTGAAAGAAGTTAAATTGAAATAGTTGGGTAACTTAATGTATATAAACTGTTTTATATACTGTACGTTTGAAAAGAAAACACATTTTGCCCACAAATATCATAAGTTTACTTGCATCTACTGGAGTGTTTATCTATTGCTTCATTTCAAAAAAGCTGTTGTTTTCTTTTTTTTTTAGTTGAAGAAATATTATTGGATCCAAAGACTGCCCATGCACAGTTAAAGATCAGTCGAAGTCATTCTGCCGTCTGTGCCATGAAAGAAATTATCATTAAGGACCAGAATTCAGAAAGGTTCAAACAGTCATTCAATGTGCTTGGAATTGCTTCTTTCAGCAGTGGTCGACATTACTGGGAGGTTACAGTGAGAGGACTCCCCACGTGGGCCTTGGGACTTGCCTTGAACAGTATCTCCAGGGAACCACCAGGCTGTAAACTGGGAAGTAATGAAAAGTCTTGGTCCCTGTCCTACTCCAGAAGTCGGAACCAGTTTTGCGCCCAGCACAACTTGCTTGTTTTTTCATTCATGGTTAACAGGACACCAGAGAAAATAGGCTTGTTCTTAGATGTGGAGAGTGGAATTTTAGCCTTTTATGATGCCAACGTAATCGAGTGCCTTTACACATTTTACTGCAGCTTTAAGGAGCCTGTATATCCTGCCTTTTGTCCTAGATTTCATATAGATGTGGAGTATGTTGCTGACAAAATGCAAATACAAAACGGCACCATCAAGTAACACCACAATTTGTTTCTGACAATCAAATAAGTAACACTGGCATACATTTTGAGAAAATTTTGATTTGGAGAATCATTACTTTGAATCTGGAACAGAAGTACAGGTTTAAAATAAAAAATTGAATTGAATTATGTATTCCCAACATTTTTGAGGTATCCATGAAAATTGCATTATTTACTGTAGCCACACACCAAGAGCGAAGCTCACTTGTGGAAGATGTCTTCCAGTACAATAAATAATTAGCAACGCTTTTTCAGTATATCTGCACCTCCAACACTGATAGGTAACTTTAAAAAATACATATATAAGTAAGCATATTATGTTCTCAAGGTGTATATTGTGATTTTTATTTGTTTTTTTTATTATTATTATTTTCAGCTCTCTCCTTAAGATGATGCACATATGCACTAAAGTTCAGCCTGTTTGTTGTTTACTCTACAATGTACTCTTTACACTTATTTATACTTCTGTTCAGTTAGGAATTCTTTTCATAATTGTTACTGTGTACATTTATTTTAAGTAAATGTTCAGAATTTCTTGTTTTTCATGTTAAATGCATATACCAAAACACTGTGCATTAAATTGTATTTCTTCCACCTTCAGGCTTTAAATTTTAATACACCTTTTATGAGTATACAATGATCGAGCATGCCGGGCCCATAGCCTTACCACCAATTCTTCCAGCGTCGGTGACAAATACTGTATTTGCACAAATAAATGCGATGTTCAAATAAATTGCACAGCAGAGGTAATATGGAAGAAATAAATAACTCACTTAAATACACACTGCGGCATATCTTTGAGTTGATAAATAACAGCTCACTAAAATACAATATCTTAAAAGAAGTTAATTGTAAGATGGATGGTCAGTCTTTTCAAAACTTTCCTTAAAACACCAAGACCCTTGAATTTGTGGTCACTGGAATTAACTATGCACACTGATACATGGTGTTGTGTGAAAACTGGGGATTATCATGCGATGAATAGTGCGAAAATTCTCGATGCAAATACACACCAAAGCATTGTAAATGACACGCTAGTAGCTGATATTTTGTCTGTTTATTTTATTTTATAGATTTTATAAAAGTCAGTTAAGCAATGGATTACTAATCATTTAAAGCATTAATGATCCACAAATTAGTATTATTTTTACACAGTTTTTATAACCAAAAGTTGAGAAAGTGAATCCAGCATCCAAATAAATGCCATGCTCTAATGAACAGAGCAGAAAGGTTATTCTGAAAGAAACCCTAGGCTGTGGTGTCTGTTTTTGCAAGTACACTATAAAGCAAACATTTCTTTTTCATTAAAGCACATGAAGCACATTGCTATTCTACAAACCTGTCTTTCCATATCAAATTGTATGATATTTGGCTTTAAATGACAAAACCTCCAACTGATCTGCTGTTGATGTATTGTACTTGTATGTCTGTCAACCATGAAATTCCTGTGCTCCTCTGATAAATTTCTCCTGGTGCTGACCTTACTTTTTGTAGTCAACGTATGTATGTGTCGTAATTTCCACAACAACTGATAGAAACATGGATGTCAAAAGTCCAGTTTATGGTGAATGTTGACTCTATTAACTTTGTAATATTAATGCAATTCAAAAAAACAGATACATTTCTGTACAATTTCAGATAATAAAGTTGTCAAACAACACAATGTCTTGAACCCTAATTGAGTGTTTAAGTAGGCAAACTCGGTGCTAAAGTTACACCTCATAGTATTTACGGTAGCAGGAATTCAAAAGCCTTGAGCTGAAGAGTAATAACATCCTGATGTGTTCATTGTTGAGCTCAGTCTTCATTCAAACAATAATTGAAATGTATGATAAATTCCATTTTAAATTTTTGCTTTCCCCCAATTTAAATGATATGTGCATGAGGGACCATTAAATTGTTCTGTCACAGTTGAAATGGAGGCAGAGTTTGAGAGAAATAAGTAACTTACTTGGAGACACGAAGTAAATGTCAGTATATGCTCAAAAGTTAAAAACAAAACGAATCACAAGAACCAAATCCCTATACACAAAATTGAGTAAGGTAAAAAACAAAATACAGCCTGTCTCCTCAAAATAAATTTGTTCATAATCCCACAAAAATTGTGTTAATTATCCAGAAAGTTAGACAGCTTGAAAGTCGTGTACCACCATGTTGTACTAGTTGACAACACTGCCTAGGACTGCCGTCATGAAAAATACTCAAAATTGTAAAAGTTTGAAGCAACTCAAATTTAGACAAATACATGCAAAAAGAGTACAGAAATCTGTGATATTCTAAACCCCTAATTCATGACAGAAGTGACATCCCCCTTTGTGTAGATTGATAAGCTCAGGCTGGTCAGCTAAATATTGCTCATGATCGCTTAACTTTTTGGACAAATCTTCCCAAGATGAGGTTTGTTGTTCTTCGTGTGGTAAAATGTTTCCATCTGTCCCTAAGAATCCCAAAAGTGCTGCTGTTGTGGAAAACATCCTGCATTGTTCCATTTCAGAAAAAAAGCAGGCACCTCTTCACCTAATAACTGCAGACCAGTGGCACTTGTGTTTCATATCACAAAGACCACTAAAAGTGCTGGTCCTGAACTATGTGAGACCTCTTGTGGTAGACTACCTGGAACAATGGTAGTTTTGCTCATCGGGCAAACACTAAACTGGAGTATACAATTATCTGCTCCACAAGGCTTATTCTAGCCTGGACAAAGCTGGCAGCACTTTAGTATCATTCAGCCACTGAATCAACAAGCCTACCAAATCAACAAGCTAAATAAAAGGACAGTCTCAGTTACGGGACACACTGTAGACCTCCTTGAGTTAGTAGCAAAGGAGAGAATTAAAACTGAGCGCCATTATGAACAATACTGTACTTCCTTACCTAAGCACACTAACACCAAGGACTTTCAGCCAACAAATTTTTCAGCAGAAGTGTGTCAAAAACACTCCTGGGGCTCCATTGTATCGACAGCAATGTGCATAATGCCTCACTGGGACTGTGAGTGCCAAGTCAGACGTTTTCCTTCTTTTTAATTTTCTTTGTAGTCATTCAGCTGTGTTTTCAGATCATAGTGTTTGCATGTGTATATGAACATATGTATTATCTATCTATCTATCTATCTATCTATCTATCTATCTATCTATCTATCTATCTATCTATCTATCTATCTATCTATCTATCTATCTATCTATCTATCTATCTATCTATCTATAGTGACTTGACCATCTTCCATCTGTGTGTACCCAAGGTCTCCTGAAGAATTCATTTTAATGTAACCACCTTACTAATTTCTTTCATTTTATTAAACCCATTCATCATTGTGCCCCTTAATCTCAGTTTCTCTACCCTGAAATGATTCAGCTCAATTTGTCTTTCCTTACAGCTCTTACCTAGCAGCCCTAAAGTCAGTGTGGTTGTGTCCTCTTTGGTGTATGAAGAACAAACTGCACACAAGTGTGTTGAAGAGATCTGCCCTTGACTTGGACCTGTACAGAGTACAACTCCGTGACTGATTGGAGCCTAAGGTGTGTGAGGTATGAATCAACCACAAACACTTGCTCAAAAAATTGAACTCTATGCAAGAAGGAAGTTCTTTTAAATGGGAAATTCCAGACATTCTAACAAGATAAGAGTACAGTAATCATTAGACAGTGACGACGCCAGAGCTCTTGTCAATTCTTCATACTTGATAAACAGCTGAAGTTACAATAAATCAATTTGTGCAATCAGTTCTCCTTACTGAGCTAAAGAAATTGCTATATATAAATGTAATGTGCAGTACATGATAAAAATCAATGAACATTAGGTACAGAGAATATAAAAAATAATTAGGCAAGTCTCAACATGTGAATGTCTTATGTAAAAAGTAAGCAACCGCACCTCACACCATTAAATCTGTTTAAATGTAAACTTGGACTGGACAGCGGGTATTAAAAATGAAAAGCTTCTGATCCGGGTTATTTTCCACTACCAAACCACTTAGCTGGAAATCTAAAGTGTTCAAAAAAAACTCCTGTCGGGTTCCACAACAACAAAAATGTATTTCTATAAAACCACTTTATATAAATGATGGAACTCAAATTGCTTTACAATATGTCAAAGAAGTAATGAATGTACATGCAAAGAAAAAGAAATTAATATTAGATAAGAAAAATAATGCACACTTACACTTATGGAATTGTCTTTTTTTTAAGTCACTAAATGACAGTCCAATGATAAGTTTAGCTGGCTAGTGTGGACAGAAAAAAAAGAAAACCTTTGGGCATTCTTAAAATAAAAATGTTTCAAGTCGTTCTTCATTGATTTTTTGAAAGGCTTTGTCTAAGTGGATTCTACGCATAGGATCTCGTGGCACGTTGGGGTATCACTTTTCATTCAAACAAACATTACCGGTGGCAGCACAGGATTTTGATCAGGTGGTGGTGGCATAGAACTCCACAACATGAGAACTGGAAAAGAAAATGGAGTAAAGATTAATAAAGATTGCAGGTTCATTGAAACGTATGGTACTATCTAGTTTATTAAGAATAGAACTAACATTGGGTCAGAGAACCCAGAGCATCAGGGTCATTGGTTGCTATAGGTAGCTAAAGCTACATTTCGTCTGTATAGCTGTGGTAGTTCCCCTTGAGTTTTGAGATAATATGGCGTAATGGAAGCATATAGATTGAAAATAACAACGGGCCCAGAATAGATCCTTATGGTACATGGTACACTATATCATGGGTCTCAGAACTACGATCACCACAACTAACCAACAATGTTCTTACCTATTAAATAAGACTGAAACTAATTTGAAGACACTGCTTGAGAGGCCTGCCCATTGACTAAGGTGATTTATTAGAATCCTATGGTCTGTGGTGTCAAATGCTCTGCTCAGGTCCAGCAGAACAAGAATAGACATGTGGTCTCTGACTACATTAACTGCTTTAAACAGTCTAGCTTCTGTACTATGATTTGTTCAAAAACCTGAGTGAAACTTATCATGAGTCGAATGTGTATTTAAATACAATACAATACAGTTTATTTTTGTATAGCCCAAAATCACACAAGAAGTGCCGCAATGGGCTTTAACAGGCCCTGCCTCTTGACTGCCCCCCAGCCTTGACCCTCTAAGAAGACAAGGAAAAACTCCCAAAAAAACCCTTGTAGGGAAAAAATGGAAGAAACCTTGGAAAAGGCAGTTCAAAGAGAGACCCCTTTCCAGGTAGGTTGGGCGTGCAGTGGGTATCAAAAAGAAGGGTGACAATACAGTACAATACATAGAACAGAATAAATCCTCAATACAGTATAAAATTAAAAATTTTACAAGTATGGAGAAGAATTTAACAGTAGAAGATATCACATAATATGATTTGGATTTATTTAGAGTCCTGGAGACCTCAGCCATCAAGCTGCCTCCCCTATTTGGCCATTCCACAGCTGAAACAGTGTTGGGCCAGCCAATCCGATGAAAGGACCCCTCTACCCCATGATTCCTGCAATTCTTCATCAGGGATGATTTTACCTTAGGCAGGCAAAACAACTTGGCAGGTGGGCCGTGGCACATTTGAGTACCAAGAAGAGAAACAGAATAGGTGAGGGTTAGTAACAAATTCTAACTATCATGTTACTTATGTTTTAGTGCTAATGACTAACAACAGAGATGCAGTCTGTATAGTTAATCAGCAGCTCTAGTCAGGATATGCTAAACTGAAGTAGTGAGTCTTCAGCCGGGATTTGAAAGCTGAGACTGAAGGGGCATCTCTTACAGTAGCAGGCAGACCATTCCACAGTTTAGGGGCCCTGTAACTAAAAGCTCGACCTCCCATTGTTATTTTGTTAATCCTTGTAATCAAAAGCAGACTGGCATCTTGAGATCTTAATGTGCACTCTGGCTTGTAAGTCATGATAAATCTGCTCTAAACTTAACTGGGAGCCAGTGTAAGGATTTAAGAACTGGAGTTATGTGTTCGTATTTTCTTGCAGCAGCATTTTGGATTAACTGCAGGCTGTATAAAGAACAGTTTGAACATCTAGTGAACACCACATTGCAGTAGTCAATCCTAAAAGAAATGAATGCATGAATTAATTTCTTAGAATTGTCATTTAATTGTCGAAAAACTACTTTTCGTAGAATTTTACTTAAAAAATGCAGGCTAGGAATAGGTCTAAAGTCATCAAGTACAGAGCTGTCGAGATTATTTTTCTTGAGCAGCAGTTTAACCACTGCAGTCTTTAAACAATCTGGGAAGACCCCCGTATCAAATGACAAGCTTACTATGTCAACTGCACTATTTATTAGAAGCTCTGAGATTTTTTCAGAAAATCCTGTTGGGACTGAGTCAACGATACAAGGGGAGGATTTTAGTTGAGAGGTTCAGGATAACCTATTTCAGTGAAGGTACTGAATTCTCTAAAACGAGCATGCTGAGGTTCAACATCATTCATTTTGGAGGGATGTATTATCCATATTACTAACCGAGAATGGTAAACTGGATGGCAATGGACGCAGGAACACGGCAATGGGACCATGAGACGTACTGCGCAGGCGCATACAGCACGCATCTCATAAACCGCATGCGAAGTTGTATCCACCGCACACGAAGGAGTCACGGCCCAAAAACGAAAGAGCTCAACTGACGTGAATGAGAAATGAAGCAACAACGCGCCCATGGCTAATGACTACTGACAGCCACACAAAAAAGAGGACTCTGCGCTGCAGCCCAGATTCAAACGGAAGAGGCTACTGAGGCCCCACGGGTCCATAAAGTACGGAAGGCGCAGGCGTCAGCGCCATATTGTGAGTGGCACTACTGCGGAGTGAAGGCACAGGTGTCACTGCCATATTGTGAGTGGCACTACTGCGGAGTGAAGTTAGGAATAATGTGCTGCTTGGGTTGACTGATGTATTTCAGGATACCCAACGCCGGGGGTAGGCGAGCGAAGCGAGCAGGGGGGCGGAGCCCCCTTGTATCTTTCTAATTATTTTTTGTTTAAAAAATGTGACAAAGGCCTCATAAGTTTCCCTAGAAGTATCCAGGTGGCATTTCATTGAATGAACTGGGTTTAGAAGACGATCAATCATTGAGAATAAAAATCTTGGGTTTCCAGAATTATCATTTAGAATTTTAGAAAAATGGCTCTTAAGACGGACTGCTTTTTTATATTCAGCTATAGGTGCCTTTATTATTTCAGCAGTGGGGTGTTAATTTAATTTTCCTCCGTTTACACTTAGCCCTACGTTGTTTTCTTGTAAGGTCTGACACTTTCTGAGTTTTCCAAGGTATTTTAGTGCTCGAGACTTTAAATATGAATTTATTTAGGGGTCACTGTGTCAGCTGCAGCTCTAACTTTAGAAAAATAATATTCAACTTTTCTGGTATCATTGCTGGCTGTGCTAGGTCAGGCACTATATTCAGACTGGTTATTCATATTATTAGAAAACATTGGACACTGCAAATGCATTAAAAATGCTTTTTAACAATATGCTTCGCAGTTAGGAGACCCAGGTTCGCTTCCCGGGTCCACCCTGCGTGGAGTTTGCATGTTCTCCCCGTGTCTGCGTGGGTTTCCTCCGGGCGCTCCGGTTTCCTCCCACAGTCCAAAGACATGCCAGGTAGGTGGATTGGCGATCCTAAATTGGCCCTAGTGTGTGCTTGGTGTGTGGGTGTGTTTGTGTGTGTCCTGCGGTGGGTTGGCACCCTGCCCGGGATTGGTTCCCTGCCTTGTGCCCTGTGTTGGCTGGGATTGGCTCCAGCAGACCCCCGTGACCCTGTGTTCGGATTCAGCGGGTTGGAAAATGGATGGATGGATGGATAGTTTCAAGAATGTCTGCATTAAATACAATGCAGAAATGGTCAGCTATACTAATATCCACGACCTGCCTCACATTAGCTTTTGAAAAGACTAAATCCAGTGTGTTGCAAGATAACTGAAAATATAAACAAAGATTTAAGACAAGTGAACAAGTAAAGCAAATATGCTGTAAAGATTGTAGGCCGTTCTTCCAAGACATCTTAAAATGTGTCCTGTTGTGAGACTGGTTATGCAGTGATGCTAAGACAGATTTTAGGATTTTCTCCATTTCTTTGATCAAATTTTTATGTGAGTCCTTAAACTAGATAAGAGCAGCTAATTAAATAAATGACACATAAACATTATATCTGTTCATTTATTTATTGAGGAAAATAATCCAATGTTACGGATTTGTGTGTGAAAATGTGCAGCGATAACTTCAACTGAACATTTCCAGTAATTGGTGATCAGCCCAGCACATCGGCCTGAAGGAATTTTAGCCCATTCCACCTTGTAGAACTGCTTCACCTCAGGGATTTTGGTGGACTTTCTTGCATAAATTGCTTGCTTCAACATTTCTGTAGGATTAAGGTCAGGACTTTGACTGGGCTATTCTAACCATTCACATTTCATCCCACGTCCCAAAGACATGCATGGTGGGTTGATTGGTGCCTCAGTGTGAGTGCGTATGGGTGAGTGTGGGAGTGTGCCTTGCAGTAGACTGGCATCCTATTCAGGGCCGATTCCTTCTGGTGCACTCAGTGCTACCCCCTGTAGGTTATGAAAACAGATGGGCGAACAAATCAGAAAGTACGTGGTCTGAGAAAATTATTAGGAGCACTATATTAATACTGGGCAGGCCTTCCTTTTGCTCTTAATCAGACATAATTCTTTGTGGCATCTTGCAGTTTTTGCAGATTTATCAGCTGCACAATCATGCTGCGAATCTCCCATTCTACCACTTCCCAAAGGTGTTCTATTGGGTTCAGATCCAATGACTGGGAAGGCCACTGAAGAACACTGAACTCGTTGTTATGTTCACTAAACCAGTTTGAGGCATTTTTTGCTTTGTGATATGGTGCCTTACTGTGCTAGAAGTAGCCATTAGATGGGTAAATTGTGGCCATGAAGGAATGCGCACAGTTAGCAACCGTTATATAGACTGTGGTTTTCAAGTGATGAATGATTGGTATTGTTGGGTCCAAATTTTGCCAAGAATACATTCCTCACACCATTACACCACCAGCAGCCCGAACTGCTGACACAAGGCAGGTTGGGTGCATGGATTCATGCTGTTGGTGACAAATGAGCCTGTCATCCATGTGCCTAAGCAGAATTCGAGATTCATCAGACCATGCCACATTTTTCCAGTGTTCAGCTGTCCAGTTTTGGTGAGCCTGCGCACACTGCAGCCTCAGCTTTCTATTCTTGGCTGAGAAGAGTGCTTGTGCTGTAGTAGCCCATCTGCCTCAAGATTCGTTATGTTGTGCATTCTGAGATGCTTTTCTGCTCACCCCAGTTGTACAGAGTGCTTACCGTAGCCTTTCCGTCAGCTCAAACCAATCTGACCATCTCCTCTGACCTCTCTCAAAGAGACTGTTGTGTGTGAAATCTCAGGAGATCAGCAGTTACAGAAATACTCGAACCAGCCCGTCAGTCACCAACAATCATGCCATGGCCGACATCACTGAGATTACAATTTTCCCCCATTCCAGTGTTTGATTTGAACAGTAACAGATGCTCCTGACCTGTATCTACATGATTTTATGTATTGGGCTGCTGCGACATGATTGGCTGATTAGATAATTGCAAGGCTAATTAGGTTTACAGACATTCTTACCAATTTGCTTAGTGAGGGTATATTGTGAAATATTAATAGTCATTGAAAAGATTATTGTAATATGACTGCAGATTATTATTTTTTAGTGAAATACAAACAAGAAAATAAATTTAAAAATGCTTATCAGTGATGCTTTTTTGTATTTTAAAAGTCTAGCAAGAATACTGATAAGAAGAATTAGAGAAGTAATCAAAGATGTAATGGATACAAATCAACTGTTGGCCACTCCTGTAAATAAAGAAAAATTTATGTAAATTAAAAAAGTTATACATTTTGGAAACTAAAAGTAGTGAGACCTTGTATTAGCTAATTAAGGTTTAGAAACTAATTTTAAGAAAGTAGAACATAATTGAAATAATGAAATCATGTAGTTTACCAAAACATTTCATGATTAGGTAAAACAGTGTGTGCAAAGTGCTGTGCAGAAGTCGCAGGCAACTGTAAAAACTCTGCAAAGTGAAAAGGCTTTTAAAAATAAATGAATAGTTTTTATATGTAAAAAATACCGGAAAGAGCAGTAAACAGTGAGAAACTAAATCATACCAATATTTGGTGTGATCCAGAGGTAGATGTAGAAGATTTTATGTGGGATAGCTAACATGTGGTGCATGCATGTAGGAGATGAACGGGGACTACATAAAGAAGGCATTAGGGCCTGAGTGAGAGAAATTAAAAACTTTATATATGTGACACAAAGGTGTACATGGGAACTCTATGGTAGTGGCATTAACATCAGATCAGATGGAACTTTATTTGTCTCCAGGGGAAATTTGGCTTTTTACAGAAGCTCTTTAAATAAATGTAATAGACAAATTAATATACACACCCACACACATAATACAGTTTGAACATACAGCAGAATGACTAAAAATGAAGAAACCTAAAAGAAAGAAAAACGTCTGACTTGTCACCCACAGTCCCATTCCCAATTATGCAGGCGTATTGGGAGCTCCAGTAGCGTCTCTTGACTCACCCAACAGCACTGGTTCTAAGCTAACTTAAAGCTCATCTTTCCTCCATACAATCTTGAAAGTGCTTAAGGTGACAGTTGTTGTGCTGTGCAGCTCACAAGCTCATCCCTGTTCTGTACTTTGGCCTGCTGACTCTGCCATTGTTGAGCGCAGGTGACATTTACAAGCTTTAAGGCAGAGAAGCTGCATGCACCTCCAACACTGGAAAAACAACTGCAGTCTTACATAAATATTAACAGCTCATAAAAAAACGTCCTCGAAAGGATCCAAACAATTAACAAACTGTGTGAGGGATTCTCCTTTCCACTTGCCTTTTGGAAATCAGAGTCATGTGCTCCTGCCAATAACATCTCCATTCCCTCCTTCAAGAGGTGACTGCTCGATGGGTTTAGTGCCTGTATGCCCATCATTATGTCGCAGTTATACTTTGAGGATTCGAGGAGAGTTTTTCCATTTCACAATTAATGGAGTCCATGATGGGAAAGAATAGTGAAGAATTGTGCTCTCTGTTAAAGGGTGGATATGACAACACTGCCAAGTAGTCTGCTTGATGTTTTAAAGTTTATATGACGATGGTAGAAATGTTACAGTCCCTTTTAAAGCTGCTCATGGGTTCATTCCACCGGTCCTCGGCTAGCCTTCATCTTTGGTATTCAATTTAAGACTCACTTGCTTGATGGCACAGGCATTATGTTTTCCACCTGTACTTTAGATGAAATGATTTGAAGAGAAATTAATGGTAGTTCAGATCGACAGATTAAGTGACAAAAATGCTGCTCCTTTATCTTGTACGTGACAATCTCTAAACAACAACAATATTTATTTATATAGCACATTTTCATACAATGTAGCTCAAAGTGCTTTACAAAGTGACAACAATAAAGTTATATGAAACAAAAAACAAATAAGATTAGGCAGTAATATTAAAGAATAAGTAACAAAGATGTCCAAGAGGACAAAAAAAAAAAAACAAAAACAGTTAGGCTGGAGAAAAAAAAAAACAAAATCTGCAGGGTTCCCAAGGCCAATAAGACCACCAGCCTCCACTGGGCATTCTACCTAACATAAATGTTCATAAATCAGTCTTCTTTGTTTTCAAGCTTTACATGATAGTAATTGATGAAGTTGGTCTTGTGGACAGCTGGGACACCCACCTTCATTCCATCATCTCAGGGAGCTGCATGGTGCGTTGATCAGGTGGCGGTGGTACAGATCACCACCACAGAAGAACTTGAAAAGACAGAAAAGAATAGTGGGGATTAGTACAGATTGCGGATCCTTGATGAATATGATAATTCTATGCCCATATAGTCTATCAGGAATGTAACTAAAATGTAGCTATGAAAAAGCCATATTAAAAAATAGATTTTTAATAGTTTTTTTTTAAATGATCCACAGTACTAGCCTGGCATAACAGCATATGGCCACCTTACCATTCCTTTTAAGTTTGGCTCATGGAATTATAAGCAGACCTCCAATCGAAGATCTGAGGTTACATCTTAGAGTGTAGGGGGACAGGCATTCCAACTCATAGGATGGAGCAAGATTATTTAAGGCTTTGTAAACCATTAGTAGTATTTTAAAGTCAATTCTGAATGACACAGGTAACCATTGTAACAATGCTAAAACTGGTGAGATGTGCTCAGATTTTCTTTTCCTGGTAAAGATTTTGGCTGCTGTATCCTGCACTAATTAAAACCAGTTGATGTCTTTCTTAGGTAGTCCTGTTAGGAGTGCATTACAGTAGCATAGTTGACTAAATACAAAAGCATATACTAATTGTTCAGCATCTTGTAAAGTTATAAGTGGTCTAACTTTTGCTATATTCCTTAAGTGAAAAAATACAAACCTAGTAATCTGTGATTTAAAGTTTAGGTCAGAGTCATTAAGTACCCCTAAATTATTTACCTCCGCCTTGACGCTTTCAGACTGAGGGACCAACTTTATATCTAATACCCTCATTATATCCATATTTGCCTATCACTAAGATTTCTGATTTCTCCTTATTCAGTCTGAGAAAGTTTGTACTCATCCAATTGGAAATATTGCTAAGACATTGGATCAGAGAGCCAAGAGCGTCAGTGTCATCAGGCGATATTGATAAGTACAGCTGTGGTAGCTCGCCTTGTGCTTTGAGATAATCTGACCTAATGGAAGCATGTAGATTGAAAAGAGCAGAATAAATCCTTGTGGTACAGCATATACAACATCATGGGTCTCTGAAGTACAATCGCCACAATTAACAAAGAATTTTCTACCTGTTAAGTAAGACTGAAACCAATTTAAGATGCTGTTAGAGAGGCCCATCCATTTTCTAAGGCAATTTACACAAATACTGTGGTCTATGGTGTCAAATGCTGCACTCCAGTCTAAGAGAACAAGAACATATATAATGCCGCTATCCGCATTAACCCACAAATCATTTACTAGTTTAGTCAGCACAGTTTCTGTAGTGTGATTTGTTCTCAAACCTGACTGAAAATTGTCAAGAATAGAATGTTGAATCAATTCATCATCTAGAATTTTACTTATGAAGGGCAGGTTAGAAATTGGTCTGAAGTTGTTACAAAGAGGAGTCGAGATAATTTTTCTTGAGCAGGAGTTTAACAACTGCAGTGTTAAGATAGTCAAGGAAGACCCCCATATCTAATGATGAGTTCTCCATGTCAACAATCAATTAGCACATCGGAGACTTCTTTGAAAAAGCCTGTTGGTATTGGGTCAGGAACACAGGTGAAGGGTGAAGGGATCTATTCCAGTGAAAGAATTTAACTCCAGCCTCACTGGGCCACAGGTTCTGGGCGGGCACCAAATTAACATCATTTTGGACAAAAATCTTTGATGCCTAGAAGACAGCCTTGGTGTCACCATCACTCCTATCCCATTAACAGCTCTGTTTGGTGGACTTCCTGATGAGTTCTAAGTGGAGAACAACAAATGAATTGTAATTGCCTTTACCTCACTACTAGCATATAGACTTATCTTGTTCGACTGGAAGAATCCCAATCCACCACCTTTACGTCAGTAACTGATGCCCTATACTATCTAAATCTGGAACAAAATCAAATTATCACTCAAAGGATCTGTTCAAATTTTTTTTTTAAATATGGCAGGATCTAATCAATAACATTTTAGAATAAGCTTCTATATCAGAGAAAAGGATACTTTTTCTTCCTTGCTGCTTCAAAGATTTGCTCTGTTGGCAGACTCTCCTCTCTTTCTTTCTTTTGGGTGGAGGTTGCTTTTAATTAAAACAAAAAAAAAAAGAATTTAACTCGCTTAAAAGGGACCGTTGGGACTCAAACTGATTAACATTGAGGGGATGTATTATATTATTTCTAATACAATTTGCTTTGTGTTTAAAAAATATAGCAATATAGCCTCACAAGTTTCACTAGTCGTTTTTAGGAGGCATTCTGATAGGTGAGCTGAATTTAGAAGACAATCAATAGATGAGAACAAAACTCTTGGATTACCAGCATTATCATTTATAATTTTAAAGAAACAGGATTGCCTCTCAAGGTGGACTGCGTTGTTATATTCAGTTATTTTAGATGTCAGTATTTCATAGTGGACTGTTAGTATAGTTTTGCTCCATTTACGCTCAGCTCATGAGGAAAAGAGGAAGGCCTAAGAGAAGATTTATGGATGTGGTGAGAGAGGACATGCAGGTGACGGTGAAACAGAAAAAGATGCAGAAGACAGGAAGATATGGAAAAAGATGATCCACTGTAGCAACCCCTAACGAGTTGAAGAAGAAGAAGACGCTCCGCTCTCTGGCAAGCTCTCTTTAAATCAGGCACTCTTTGTGTCTTCCAAGGTATGACAGTGCTGGAAGATTTCTTAAAATCTTTTCAGGGACAACTATGTCACCTGCAGCTCTCACCTTGGCATTCAAATTTTCCACCTTACTGTTAATGCTGTTAGCTACAGTGCATCCGGAAAGTATTCACAGCGCATCACTTTTTCCACATTTTGTTATGTTACAGCCTTATTCCAAAATGGATTAAATTCATTTTTTCCTCAGAATTCTACACACAACACCCCATAATGACAACATGAAAAAAGTTTACTTGAGGTTTTTGCAAATTTATTAAAAATAAAAAAACTGTTGTGGTGCAGTGAGAATAATATGGAAAAAGATGATCCGCTGTGGCAACCCCTAACGGGAGCAGCTAAAAGTAGGAGAAGAAGGTGCAGTGAGAGTAACAACACTAAAGCAGCTATGGTATTTAGAATACTTTGGCCATTCCGTGGACCATTATATTGTTACAGGTTAATTACAATCAGATGCCTTAAACTAAGGAACAATATGCAGCTAATTTCAGTGTATTTGATAAAGCTGCCGTTGTGGATATAAAAAAGAAAGGGAAGCCTCCCAGGAACAGCAGCACTGCTTTGACGCTGGGTGCCGCCAGTTTGCAAAACCGAGCGGAGAACTTGTGTATGCCAGGGTTGGAGCTACCATGAAATTGTGCGTGGCTTTACGCCAAGTTTAGGTTATATACATTGCGATTTGAGCGTGGAAACGAGCTTACGCAACATTTTTGTGTGTACGCACCGTTTATACATGAGGCCCCAGAAGTGATGTTGGAGGGGGAAAACAGAATTGAATAGAACAGAAAGACTTTATTGTCATTGTAAGAAAATTACAAAGAAATTAAGAGTGTCGCTTCAACTTGGTACAACAAGCAAATGACCCTACTATTATGAGAAAAAAACACAAATACTACAATACATAATACACACAAGAAGAACAACATAAAAATAATAAATTATAAAAAAAAATGTTATTGTACTAAAGGATATTGCACATTTAGCCCAGTTTATAGAAAAAAGTATATTGTATGTAAAATATATACAGTACTTAAGAAATGAGATAAAATGAAACCGGCTGTAATACTGTACAATAAATATAATACTATTTCACTGGGGAGCAGCTACACGAGAACAGTAGCAGTATGTATGAGTCTTTTTCGCATGGCTGACCAAAAATTATTTAACCCTCCATAATTTGCTTATTTTTGTTCAATGTATTTATGGCCATTGGAAAGAAATTGTTTCTGAATCTATAATGCAACAGTTGAAACAGGTGGTGACCAAAGTGTGTGACACATTATGCCAGGATGCTCTTGATGGTTGAACAATAAAAAACACCAGTAGTTTTGCTCCAAGTTGTTTTTCCTGAGCACTGCCAGAAAATGCAGTCTCTGTTGTGCTTTTTTGACCATTGCTGTGGTGATTTCAGACTAAGAAGGGTTCTCTGAGATGTAGGTTCCCAGGAATTTGAAGGTCTGCAGCCTTTCCATGTGGTCTCCATTGATGTAGAGAGGAATCGGTTCTGTGTTGTGCTTTCTGCAGTTCAGAATGACTTCCTTGGTTTTTGTGGTGTTCAGTGTTAAGTTATTCACTGAACACCGTTCTGCCAGTCTCTGGACCTCGTCTCTGTAGGCCAACTCATGTCCTTCTAATATAAGCCCCATTAAAGTAGTGTCATCTGCAAACTTAATGATAGTGTTTGTGGGATGGGTAGGGGAGCAGTCATATGTGTAAAGAAAGTAAAGTAGTGGGCTCAACACACGGCCCTGTGGAGATCCTGTGCTGAGCTGAGAGAAAGCTGAGAGATGAGGGCTGAGTTTAACCCTTTGAAGGCAGTTTGTCAGAAAGTCCTTTATCCAGGTGCAGGTGGAAGAGGGGAAGCCTAAGTCTGTCAGCTTACTTACCAATATATCAGGGATTATTGTATTAAATGTTGAGCTTTAGTCTATGAAGAGCAGCCTTACATATCTCCCTCTTTGATCAACATGGCTCACTGTAGTATGCAGAGCAGTATCAATGGCATCTTCTGTGCACATGTTTGATCTGTAAGCAAAGTGATGTTGGTCGAAAGTGGGTGGGAGGCAGGATTTAATATGCTGTAAAACCAATCTTTCGAAGCACTTCATTACTACCGATTTTGAGACCATCCGCTCTATAATCATTTAAGCTCTATTTTTTTAGGGACCAGGATAATGACTGATGATTTTAGGCAGGGTGGAATAGTGGCTGATGCCAGTAAAGTTTAAAAATCTTTTATGCTTTGCGTATCTTCCCAGATAATCCATCAGGGCCAGTGGCCTTCCTTGGGTTCACCGTCCTGAGCACTTGTTTCACCTCGTGTTCTTGCAGAGTGAGTGTGTGGGTGGTGCTGGCTGGTGTTTTCAGTGTGGTCACGTTGGACCTCTTCACCTCAATCCTGGCAAAGAAATGGTTCAATACCTCTGCCAGCGAGGCATTTGAGAACAGAGCTGTGGGTGCTGCCCTATTAGTTTTTCAAATGAGTTAAATTCCTGGCCAAACCAGCTGTGGGTTTTACTCTGTGTGGTGCTCCTGTATTTTTCTCTTATAGGCCTCTTTGACTTAGTTTTATACCTCTACTTAGGTCAGCTCTGACTGTATTGTATAACACCCTGACACCTGACCAGAAAGCGGAGTTGTACTTCTGTTGTCGTCCAGGGTTTCTGATTTGGAAACTCCTGGGTCCTCTTTGTGACAATGACATTATCAGCACAGCTCTTGATGTAGAATTGAACAGTTTCTGTATATTCCCCTAAGTCTTGTTGTTCAAACAAAGCGAGGTCAGAAATAAAAGACAGAGTAGGAAACAAAGTAAAACGTCATAAAGAGGTTAAAGAACGGCGCCAAACACATGGAGAGCAGGTTACAGGAGTCAGACCCACGCCCCAGAGTGAAACGGGACAGACTACAGAGTACACACACTAATATAAATAAGAAATGAGGCAACGCGCCCATAAACTCAAAAACGAAACAGCGTGATCCACTGAGATCGCAGGAGTAATGGCGAAACATCTCCACTAACAGAAATAAATGAGACAATGCGCCCATAGCACACAAAAAAGAGGAATCAGACCCACGCCCCAGAGTGAAACGGGACAGACTACGGAGTCCACAAAGGGTCACACATCAAGCCCGAGATTACGGCTGAAAACCGAAAGAGCTCCACTGACAGAAATAAGAAATGAGGCGACGCGCCCATAGGCAACGACACCACCACACAAAACACAGGAGTCAGCCCCCCGACCCAGAGTGAAACGGTACAGACTACGGACTCCACAAAGGTTGACAAAACAAGCCCGAGATAGTACAGAAAGCGAATTGCAGTACGGAAATGAAACGGGACAGACTACGGACTCCACAAAGGTTCACAAATCAAGCCAGAGATATTACGGAAAGCGACTTGCAGTACGGAAATCGCCAGATACTATGAAAGGCGCATTCTCCTACAACGCGCAACTGAAATAAACGTTGACACTACACAGCAGAATCCACGCACCTCTAAAAAAAACGCAAGCAAACACCCGACATCATACAGAAACCCCACAAATACGGACAATACAACATATTTGAATCACATTTTCCACGCCCCAGAGTGAAACGGGACAGACTATGGAGTCCACATAGGTTCACAAATCAAGCCCGAGATAGTACGGAAAACGAATTGTACTACGGAAATCGCCAGATACTATGAAAGGCGTATTCGCCTACAATGCACAACTGAAATAAACGTCCACACTACACAGCAGAATCCACGCACTTCTAAGAAACCGCAAGCAAACACCCGACATCATACAGAAACCCGACAAATACAGACAAAACAACATATTTGAATCACATTACAGTAATACAATATTAACAGTACAACCACAGATGACACAAGCGCAACACCTGATGGGTAATAAGAATAAACGAACAATCCGTATTACACGTACGTCATCCTCACACGTACAAACTATACAGCATAGGTGAATCTCATTACAGTGATGCATTATTAACAGTACAGCCACAGAGAATGCTCCATATTAACAGTAAGTGCAATCATCCATATTACTTACCCATATTCCTAACGGTAAACAGCAGGCACGGGTTCAAAATGCCGGGGGTAGGTGAAAGACAGAGTAGACAACAAACTAAAACGTCATAAAGAGGTTATAATGCAAGGAGGCCAAACACATGCAGAGCAGGTTACAGATAATGAAAACTGGAATTCAAAAGACTCAAACAAAAATGTGTGCACGAAACACATTCAGAGCAAGATACAGAAAATGAAAGCAGAAATAAACGACAGTGTCAAACAAAGAACGTAAACATTGCATTGGCGCAAATAAAGAGAAATTATTACTCTGACAAATAACTAAACGGCGAATAGTAATCGAATATATGGACACAGGTGATATGTCAGATGTATGAAAATATTGTAAGACTGTTTTACCTCACATGCATTTATTGCTTACTTTCCAAAACAAGTTAATAACTGCTGATGATGTGGATCGCTTTGTCTGTACTGTAATTCCAAAACCTATCCTGAATTATGGTACACAGTCATTAAACACATGTCTCATGGACCTCATTTAAAGGATTCAGCACATTGGGACTCAGAGGATTCCAAATATTGTTTTTACGTAAGTTCTAAAATAAAAGTAAAATTAATGAAATAGCAACAATCTTAAAGGTGTGTATCCGGAACACCAAATACAGGGGGTTGGCGAGCGAAGCGAGCAGGGGGCAAAGCCCCCTAGTAATAGTAAGAAGAGGAAGAAGAAGAAGAAGAAGAGAAATGCCATCTTCTGAATGTCACGTACAGCATACAGAATACAGAGAGCAACAAAGACAGAAAAATGCATGTGACCTGGGGCTAGACTGATGAGCATCAAGTGTGGGATCTAGAATGCAAGATTGACAAAGACAGAAAAATGTTAGAATTAGAAGCTTGATTTTGGCCTTGACTGAAAGCTTATGAGCTGATACATTCTGGTAACTCAAAGTACTAGAAAACTCAGCAAACTGACCTGCACCCATGGGTTTGTTATGGCAAAGTGATAAGCAAATGAAGTGACATGGCAGAAAGAAAAAGGACAGCAACATTTGTTAAGCAGAAAGCAAATTGCAGAAGCTGATGATGTGATGATAAATACTCTAATAGGAAGAGGCATAAGAAGAAGAGCAACACCATCTGCTGAGCATCAAGTGCAGGATACAGAATGAAAGAATAACAAAGACAGAGAAATGCGTGAGGCTGGAGGTCCACGTGTTTTGCTACCAATAACGTAACACTCTACAGTATATCGTGCTTAATTCAAGCCTGGTAGCATCGGAGTATAAGGTAAGTAGCTGCCCTAGATGAGGCACTAGGCCATTGTTTGGGGATGTGGAAGGAAAATCATAGAACTTGCACAAAGTCCATGCAAACAAAGAAGTAAAAATATAGCTGAATGATGACTGCAAGTAATTAGTTGTATTAAAATTCAAATCCATTTGTAAAGTATTTTAAATTAAGAGAAGGCTTAAAACACAAAATAGGAAAACAGCAAACATGGCTAAGTATTAATTAGGAGTGAAAGTAAAAGTGCACAAATACAGTATGTGGTGCCCCCAAAAATAGACTACCAACTTTTCAAAAAGCTTGTAACTTTTACTAAAATGCATAAACAGAAGGATCAAATATGCAGAGTAAACAGAAGGCCCCTGCTCTTGACAGATCTTCTTTCTTCTTTCGGCTGCTCCCGTTAGAGTTTGCAACAGCGGATCATCTTCTTCCATATCTTTCTGTCCTCTGCATCTTGTTCTGTTACACCCATCACCTGCATGTCCTCTCTCACCACATCCATAAACCTTAACTTAGGCCTTCCTCTTTTTCTCTTGCCTGACAGCTCTATCCTTAGCATCCTTTTCCCAATATACCCAGCATCTCTCCTCTGCACATGTCCAAACCAACGCAATCTCGCCTCTCTGACTTTATCTCCCACCCGTCCAACTTGAGCCGACCCTCTAATGTCCTCATTTCTAATTCTATCCATCCTCGTCACACCCAGTACAAATCTTAGCATCTTTAACTCTGCTTCCTCCAGCTCTGTCTCCTGACAGATAAAGAATGAATTATTTGTGATACAAAGGGAGAACTCTTCATTTTACACTAGTTATGTGTGGGGCGTGATCGTGTTTGTGTTTGGCAAACAAAAACTCAAGGTCCTGCGGTCATTTTTTTATATATTGTTGTCGTGGATACATTTGCTCAGATTCTCTTAAAGCTGTCAAGTGTCAGCTGTAAAAGTCAGATCATAAAGAAATCAAACAGTTATACAGGAACAAGATCTGTCCAGGTTAGCAGAAGGGAGGACCATATTTAATCCTAACTCATTCAGTGCTCATAAAGTTATTGGACTTGTACTTGTGGTTTATGTCAGACTTGTCAACTGCAGTTGCTGAGCTTGTCACTGAACCATATCAAATTAAACGATTTATAATAGCTAGGAATATCATATTTATCAATTGCCTGATAACTTTCTAGCATAGCCATACTTGCTTCTTTTTCTGAGAGCCAATAGTGTGCTGCCTGCTATACAAAAGGTTAGCAGGTATGGAGAGACCAGCAATCCATGCCCATTTTCCCATTTCCTGTCATGGTTTGTAAAACATGTTTGTGAGGTCCAAAACACCCACGTTCTTTACTCTTTGTTACTGCATTCTATGCATTGTTCTACTGGATAAGTATATGTTGGTTGTCAGCTGCCATGCACACACAGCTCTCCCCTAAGACTGAAGACGTTTGATTTTACTGAAGCAAGTCACTTGGTACTATATGTCACATTACGAGACTGGATTTACAGGAGTGTGCTACCAACTGCCTCCAACTCACTAAGATTATGTAAATGAATTTTATTACTCAAATCACTAGAAAAGTTGCATAATGAGACATGACATTAAATAAACTCCTCTTCTCTGGCCAGCAATTATGTCTTTATTTCAGGTAAGTCCCCTCATTTTTTCTCCAACCTCCTTAGATTTCTGCAATACCAGCCGAATGGAATGTGATCCATCTGGAGTTCTCTGCCTACTTCCTAGAGGCTTTTCCTGTCATCCCAGTTTGGTCTGACCAGTGGACAAATATAAGAAAAGATTCTGAAGGACCAGGATAAATAAACAGAGCAGAAGTGCACTCTGGGCCTTAACATCAAAATTAGTGTTCTGTAAAAGGTGACTAGCTGAAATATCAATAATAATACAGTGTCACACATGTGCGATTGGGAGACAGCTAAAGGGCCTGAATAATAGTAATTCCACTTCAGACCAGGGATTGGCGAGGTGCACTGACTTTCTTTCTCAATCCCTTCAAGAACATCCATGGGAATTCCCGCACGGTTCCGGCACCTCTGATGACATCACTTCCAGTTCTGGGTCCTTTGATGGTTTTGCTTCCGGTTCCAGGCCCCTTGATGATGGCACTTCCGGTTCCAGCAAATGAAGCCACCATCTTTGGCAACCAGCATCAGTTCTGTTTTGGACTTGTTAACATCTCACAACTATTTAACCATTTGCAGCCAAGGCATATTATAAGGGTGGCTGCCCCAAACCTTTTTTGATGTCTTCTTGTCGTTTTTGTGACAACAATCATAACTTGGTTAACAAGGCCCTGACTATCAAAGTTGCACTTTAAGATGGAACTTCCATTGAGATACAATCTATGAAATGAAAGAGTCGTGTCCCTGTGTGATGCTGCACATGGAATCCAGCTATGCAGATGCAGTGCCTTATATCGAACATCAGTGTGGCGATAATGACATCTACCCCCTTAGTATACATCAACTCACTTAACCACCAAATCAACTAACAACACTCTGGTACATTTAATTTGCACTGTAGTTTGCCTTTTGTATGTTCAATACCCAATTCAAGTACACATCCATCGTACATCTGTTAAGTTTTTTCTTCACTTTTTGCTGAATAAGTAAATTTACTGACTTGATCAGGATGACACAGTTAGTTTGAGGTAGAGGTAGAGACAGAACTATCAGTCTAGTGGTAGAGGTATTACTGTAGCCAATAAAATTCAGATGTGTAATAGAGAGGAGTATAGTGTAGCGCAGGAAGCATTGGAGATGGGAAAGATTCATCCATTTACTGTGTCTATTTAATCCAGTTTTAGGGTGTCTGGCAGAACTAGATGTAAGGGGGGAAGTGGACCCAGTGCATTGAAGGCCACACACACACTTGGCCAGTTTGGGATGTGGGAGGAAATCTGGAAGACTCCAAGAAAATTCTACACACATGGAATGAATGAGCCTGGGCTCCCTTATTCTAGACCTGGAAGGCAGTAGTGCTAACCACTGCACCTCGATGTCGCATATCTAGTAAAGTATCTTTAGAAGTGGTCTACTAGCTAGTAGTAGTCTTGTCAGTAGTAGAAATACAGGGAAAGGGAACCTAGACAAATTAGAATAAAGGAGCAGCAAAAATATAGAAGTGTCGCAGCTGTGGTGGGCAAGAGGTGGAAAAAACAAACACCAGAAAGGGTTGTGCTGTTTGAAAGGAATACAAAGCCTACGTTGTCGATCAGCAAGGATGTGAAAACCGTGGACAAGGACAGAAATGTATCAGGGAATGGATTTATGGACTGTAACTTAACTGCCATCTTAAGCAGCCATGGACGGGATTGTAACAATTTAAAAATGTGGACAATGACTGATTTATCAATGGTGGAGGAGCTGTATGGGATTGCTGGGAAAGCACAGTGCAACATAAAACAATCTAAACAAGAATAGGCCATTCAGCCCAACAAAGCTCGCCAGTCTCATCCACTTAATTCTTCTAAAATAACATCAGCTCTAGTTTTGAAAGTCCCTAAAGTCCTACTGTCTACCACACTACTTGGTAATTCATTCCATTTGTCTGTGGTTCTTTGTGTAAAGGAAAATTTCCTAAAGAAAAATTTTCAGTGTAACCAATCCATTTTAACCTACATATATGGGTGCAGTATGGGAAGAGAACAGAGATCCTACAATGTGCAAATGGCACAGAAATAGAGAATAAGGCTAGATTCAAAATCTCCAGTGTTCCATTGAAAAGTGATTGTCCCATTGGGTTAAGTTAGCACTGTAAGAGTTTGATTAACACTGTAACACTGTTTGCTGTTCAGCTGTGCTAACCAGTCCCACTATAGTGAGAACACTCATGGGAGAAAATCAGATAGGAAAAGAAGGGAGCCAAGCTTAATATGCCAGTTTTTAAATTAGTAGGTCTTTTGGAAAAAATAAATAATAGAAATGAATGTCATTTTGGCTTGGTTCCTATTCAGTATTTTGGATCAAATGAATTCTGACTGCTCCCTGACATCATTTTCAGTCTAGATAAGGCTAAAATATTTTTGTTGCATTAGTTGAATTAGAAAGCTTGTTAGATGGGTTATTGGGTTGGTCATGCTGTGACGCTCCTCATTCTTATGCTCTTGTCTATACTTAGAAATTCCTTCAGCCTTTAATGATATGTTTTGAAAGCAATAGTACAATCTTATGGGTCCATAAAATGTGAATACCAAACAAGGTAATAGAAGAGAGGAGAAATCTTACAGATATGAGTGAGGCAAAAATAGATAGACTGCACAACCCATGATTTGAGATAGAAAAGACAGGGAATCCAATGACATAAGAAGAAATGAAAAGTGAGCTCAAGCTAAATCTTCACTCTGTGCTGCTGAATTTGTTAAAATATTGCCAAAGGTAAAACTGGCGTGACGTGGCTTTCACTATGAACACAACATCAACAGGGATGGTCGGTGGCAAAGACAAAGTGAGGTAGAACCTGTAGACATAATGGATAACTGCAATACTGAAGGGTATTGAGATACCACCTTAGGAATGGAATGATAATGCTAAGGGTCTCTAAGGGCCGGAAGTGACTACATGAAAAATACATCCATGAAATACTGAAATACATCCAAAAGCACCACCACCAATAACAGCATTTATTTCTATAGCACATTTTCACACGCAAGATCTTATAAGAAATAGTGATCAGCAAAGAAAAGACCAACTAAAGTTATATAAGAATATTAATGAATAAATAGTATAGAAAAATAAAGAATACACACTTGGTTCCAAAACCAGAGAATTATAGCAGCTGGAGATACTCCGAATATAACATGGAGGCAAACCTTTCTAATCATAAACCACCTAGACTAGGGGTCACCAACTCTGGTCCTGGAGGGCCCCAATGGCTACAGCTTTTCATTCTAACCCTTTCCTTTATTAGTGCTCTGTTTTTGCTTTTAATAAACTTCTAATTTTAATTGATTTGTTTTTTAAGATTTGTTCCCCTGAATTTCTTCATCGTTCCTTTGAATTGCTTCATTTCTTTCCTTAAATGGCACCCAAACAGAAATGAAATGTGAAGTGAGTGAGCCAACAGAAGACCAACTAAGTCAGGGCCTCAAACTTCAACCAGGTTCACTCCAAGCAGTTGCTTAATTAGGCGCCGATTCTTGTTGTTCCTTAAACCCTTTTATTTAATTCCATGGCTTGTTGCTGCTCTCATTGTGCAATAACATTAATTTCCGAAACTGTTGACTTTCCCTTTTCTAAGAGCACTGTTAAAATGTTTTGTGGACCTGAGCAGATCAACATTCCTGAGACCTTCATCTTTCTTTATTTTCAGATATTGTACGATGGACACATTTTGCTGGTCATGGTTTGGTTCATTTTGTATCTCATTATTGTTTGGCTGCTAATTAAGGAAAAAGAAACAATTAAGGGGTCGGAGTCTTCAAGAGCAAGTCAATTACAATTAGGTTAATTAGGTCAAACAGGTCACTAATTAAGAAAAGGGTTAGAATGAAAATCTGCAGGCACTGGGGACCCCTGACCTAGACATTTTCATCAATGTTCTACTGTGGTTTGAAGCTTTGCATCCATGACACAATAATCTTTGACAGCTTATAGAAGAATATCAGCCATTAAGTGCAACAAACTTAGAGGTCCTCTGATATTAAAATTTCTCTTTACAGTAAGCTTTGACAGATTAATTACATGGTTAAGTTCCTGTTAATCAACCAATGTAGAAAAATTCACATCTCATACTCTTGGTTTCGGAGAACAAAAAAACAAGGCATGAAGAAGTTGCGACTGCACCCATACTGACAGACAGAAATACTGAAATGGGCTCGGGTGACATGGCAGGCTTTTTTCTATGTTCTCGTGATATGCCTCGACTAGCCTGGGCAGACATATTGTATGTTATGTTTTGGGTGTAGTTTGGAATGTGTGATGGTTTTATTTGAATACTTTATGGCCAGTTAGCCTTTTGTGCTACAGCTAACTGAATGGTCACTGCCATAAAGTGAGTAAAGTTTTAAATATCTATTGCACTATTCATGTCAGGACTTTCTTGTAACCTTCTGTAAAAAACATGTCATACTTCAGCTCAAAGTCCATTTGAAAGTAAACCATAAAAATCCTGAGATAAGATAAATGTAGGTACAAAAAGAAGAGGTGGGGTACCTTGTAGCATCATTTGCTACACAATGGCCTACTTGGCCCAGCTCAGTCTGCTTGTAGGCTTGTGTCTACTTTCTGGAACCAAAAGCTTAAAAGTAGAACTGGAAAACAATGGATACAAAAATCTTGTTATTGCAATTAATCCCAAGGTTCCAGAGAACACCAACATTATCACAAGAATTGAGGTAATACCTTTTTATTTTTACTAAGATTGCAAATAAATTGATAAAAAAATAATATTTTTTTGAATTAAACATAGCACAAAGCCAATGGCATTATATTTTTGTGGAAAAAGGCATACTTTAAATATTAATCACAGGAGGCCCTGTAGAACAGTAAGTGGAGTTGCCATCTCACAGTATGTGTACCCCAGGTGGATTTATTCCTGCTGGAGTATAAAGACATGTAGCAGGCCAGTTCAGAAGTTCTGTATTGGGTTGGTGTAATTCTGTTTTGTGAATGTCATGGGATGGACGGATATCCCCTTCAGTATGTGACCCTGCCATGGGTTCTGTTTGTACTGGGTTAGATTTAGGCATCCAGCACTCTTCGTCAGATCATGGCTGGATGGAGATATCTGATTCATCTTTGTGTCTCATTTGATATGGAGTAGCAGACAGGCCAGAAGCTATACTGAAATCAATTAAACTGGTGACATGTCTGAACTGTTTAAAATTATGAAAGGAATTAAGTCAAAGAGATAAGTTAATCAACAAGAACACAGGGACAACAGCTGGAAATTGGTTAAAGGTAAATGTCACACAGATGTTTGGTAGTTTTTCTTCACGCAAGAAACCATAGACAAATGGAATACATTACTAAGTAATGTGGTTGGGAGTAGGACTTAAGGAACCTTCATGGCTGGATATTATTTTGGAGAAATTAGCTGGAGAGGATTGACAAGTTCCGTTGCAGTGAATGGCCTATTTTCATCCAAACGTTTCTAATGTTCTGATATTCTAATACAGTATGTCAAAGGACAAAATTCAGGTTTAAAAGAGGGAAAGTGTGACATATCAAAACTTTAGACATCTCTAATCTGAGTCTGGGACCTAAACATTAGGAGATGTTAGATGTTACCATGATGCTCGAAATCAAAGTCATTTTATTAAGAAATAAGTAGCTAATTACTAAAGCATAAATAATGGATTTCTGTCAAATTAGTGAACATAGTGAAGCATCAGCTAAGTTATTGTCTTTTGTTTCCCTATGTTAAGCTCAATGAACTGTAATTATTTGTAGACTGGAGTTTGTTGCAAAGGCTTTCAGACCACTGTACACTGCTAGCTCACTGCAAAAACAAACCCCACAAGAAACACAATAGTTTTTAAGATAGTTATGAAGTGACAATTAATAATTTATTCATATTAAAGCATAACACTAATTAGTACCTTGTAAGATTTATCTGAGACTTTGCAGACATTGACCCTGAGGCGCCATATAGTAGAGCTGAGGTGATCTTTATGTTAGCTTGTAGACAGAGAGGACTTTGACAGCCCCATTTCTGAATCTGCTGAACTATTTGAGGGAAATGAGAGTTCAGTATAAAACTACATATGCACCATTTAATGGGGAGGGGGCGCACCTAAAGGGCACTGTGTATAATGGATTAAAAGCACTCATCATGGAAGACTGATATTAGTATTGCTGCCTGCTTGGTATTTTGTATTTTCAATGGAAAAGGCAATTCAGCCTGTTTAAAATACACACCAATATGCATAACCAGCCATTACAAATAGCATGCTAAGGAATCCATTAAAGTTGTAACAGTACTGGAAAATCTCTGTAGGTATAAATTGCAAACTGATTATAATCAGTCCATCAAGCTCATCCAGAAAGAAAGAAAAATTGTCAAAGTTATTCCTGCTATCCCGCTGTTTCTTTAAGTATCCATCCATTTCTCAGTCATTGGGAGGGAGCTGGTGTCCACTCTGGCAGCACTGGGGATACAGTGGTCACCATCACTCACTCAGACATTGCTAATTTAGAGATCACCAATTAATCTAACAAACATTTTTAGAATGAGGGAGTAAAACTGGAGTACGTGAAAAAACTTAACAGAGACCAGGAAAACATGCACAACTCATACACACAGTGACTGGCCTGGGATTGAGGCTGCAGATTTTCCTTCCAGCCAGTTATTTAATTAGTAACCAAATGTTGCTGGAACATAATTTTTTTTGGTTTTTTGCCGTAATTTTAATTGACATTCTTTTGAAGATTCTGAACCCCTAACGGTTTCTTTTATCTTTAACCAGCACCCAGACGATGATGCTAAGGAAACACTCCTTCCTCAACTGCTCCCTGCAAATGATTTTCACTCATTTTAACTCAGATTAAATTATTTTGTCTGTTCTTGTGTCAGTTCTGCTTCATCCCATGTTTGAAGTGCCTGTCTGCTTTGGTTTAGGGATAACACGGGCCTTTGCTGTTCACTTAACAGCTTGTTTCAAACGGATTTTAAAGTGCTTTCAGTAGCAGAGATAAGAAGTCTTTACTTTTAGAAGAGGTTGCCCTTGAGAAGGCAGGGCTCTGCTGTACATTACTCACAAGAGCATTTCGCCAAAACCTATTTTCTTCTCAAATCATCTGAGCCAAGCCATTCCTTCTTAGTATCTAAAGGCAAAACAAATCAAAACCGAACTGAAATTTTAATTTCTTTTTACTGTCAAGTCAAGTCAAGTTGGGGAGCATGCACCAGTACAGCGCGTTGCCACACCCACTACACAATGAAACAACTCAGGATCCCGGTTGGCAACCCTCCAGGCAGACACGCAATCTAGTCCCACCCTCCGGAAATGACCCTCTATCTGCCACAGCCAGGTGTTACATGAGTGACCACTTGGCCTGGTCCAGCCACTCGGGTCTCCAACAATGAGGATCTTACGAGCTGGATCACCCTCTGGGAAACGTGCCACATGGCCGGAGTGCCGTAACTGACTCTCCCTCACAATGCAGGTAATGTGCCTCATTCGGGACTCCATGAGCAACCGCTTATTCGACGCAAAGTCAAACCAACGGTACCCAAGGATTTTCCGGAGAGACACAGTACCAAAGGAGTTCAGTGTTTGTCTCAGGTCACTGGATAGCGTCCATGTCTCACAACCATATAGCAAGACAGGAAGCACCAGGACTCTAAAGATTGTACCTTCGTCCTTTTGCATAGATATCGGGAGCGCCATACACCCCTTTCCAGCGACCTCATGACCCCCCATGCTCTCCCAATCCGTCTACTGACTTCATATGAAGATTCACCAGAGACATGAATGTCATTGCTAATGTAAGTAAACCTCTCGACAAGGTCGACACTCCCTCCACAAACAGACACACTGCTGATGGCTGTGAACAAGAGGTCATTAAAGGCCTGGATCTTGGTTTTTATCCAGGATACTCGTAAGCCCAGACACTCAGACTCCTCACTCAGTCCCTCGAGCGCCCCAATCAGAGCCTCAATTGACTCCGCGAAGATCACAGCATCGTCAGCAAAGTCAAGATCTGTGAATCTTTCTTCACCAACACATGCTCCACAGCCGCTGGACCCCACGACCTTGCCCAATACCCAGTCCATACAAGCATTGAACAGAGTAGGAGCAAGAACACACTTCTGACGAACCCCAGAATCAACTGGGAAAAATGCAGTACTAGTGTATAGGCCAGCCATGATATCTGGCAACCTAGAGGGGATCCCATGAACCCTCAGAATGTCCCTCAGGGCAGCTCGATCAACTGAGTCGAACGCTTTACAAACATCGACAAAGGCTGCAAAGAAACTCTGCCGATATTTGCATTTGCGCTCCATGAGAACCCTTAATACTGTGACAGGTTATTTTTCTTAATGTAAACTAAGGTAAAAAATTTGTGGCTTCTGCCATCTTTAGTAAAGTTAGTGAGATAACGTTCTTGTGTTACATCAGCATAGACTAACAACGAAAGTCATTACTGGCAGCAATATGGTTGCACCCAAGAAAATATTCTAGAAAAGAGTTCAATGTAGTGCTAGAATCAAGGAGATTGTGAATTGTGGAGTTCTGCAGCTGGACTCTGCTCAAAACAGTGACGTAACAAAAGTAATGATACAAATATATCCATCCATTATCCAACCCGCTGAATCCGAACACAGGGTCACGAGGGTCTGCTGGAGCCAATCCCAGCCAACACAGGGCAGGAACCAATCCCGGGCAGGGTGCCAACCCACCGCAGAACACACACAAACACACCCAGCACACACTAGGGCCAATTTAGAATCGCCAATCCACCTAACCTGCATGTCTTTGGACTGTGGGAGGAAACCGGAGTGCCCGGAGGAAACCCACGCAGACACGGGGAGAACATGCAAACTCCACGCAGGGAGGACCCGGGAAGCGAACCCACTGCGCCACCGTGCCGCCTGATACAAATATATAAGAACCAAAATAACATTAAACATTTTCAAAATTAGCTAAAAAAAATCAAAACAAGATGACATTTAACAATAGGAAAAACATCACTAAATATAAAATAAAATAAATAAGAATGTCTACTCATGGGACCTGAAAACAGCCTAGATTTTTTTTTTGCTTCAAACAATTTTTGAATTGGAGGAAAGTTCTTGATGATGTATAAACTACTTAACAAATCTCTCAGTCTGTGCCGTTAGCATTAAACAGTGCTTTTTATTCTTCTTTAGGAAACATGAACAGGGTTTAATTGATTAAATGAAAGTGATCAGTTTTTCTTTTTGCTTCATTTTAATGTGCCTGCTTGTGTAGCAGTGCATTTGAATTGTTCCATGACAAAGTCAGGTGCCACTAGCAATGCCTCCTATGGAGGAGTATCAAATACTGGCAGTATGCTCATCAATCAAAGACATGAAGCCAACATCTTATTAACACAAGTGAGATCAGTTTGTCCACTACACGATGCCCACGTGTCAGGTCAGCGAATTAAGTAAAGCTCATTTACTGAATTGCTGGGTATTTCACACTATGCAGGCTAACAGAAGCAAGGATGGCTGAAATAAATAAGGATTTCACTTGACTGCAAACACTAGCCCCAATTTAATAAACTGGTTAGCACTAAAACCCACTGCCATAGGAGTACTCTGTTTGAAATCCCCTGCTGACTGATTTCCCATGACACATCACTTCTTCAGTCAGCAGAGTGACTTGTCTCCTTAGGTCACTAGCAGAACCCAAGCACTCACATTTTCAATGTTGATTTAGATTTGTTGGTGTTGGCCTTCCCAGGTGTCCATTTACAGGTGAATCTTAGTGTGGCTTTTTCCAGACAGTTTACGCTTCTTGACTCATTCTTCTGTCTATTCATTGATTGCTTACTCCATGTACTTGCCAGTCTCCTGAAGTTTACTACTTTCGTACTTGGGGATGTTTTTCTTTGCTAGATTATTCAAGGTACTGACTGGAAACCACTTGAATGTTGGCCTAAATGTCCATACGACTGTCTAGTTCAAGCAAGACATGTTCAACAGGTGATAGACAAATGGATGAACTCTGACAAACGTGTAAGCCATCCAAACAGCTGACAAGTGGTATCTGACATAATTCTGGGCTTTGATTTTAGAAGCATCCTTCCTTTCAACATGGAGGTAACACATTATCATGGATAATATAAGGTAAGCTGCAAAGTGTAACTGATAAATATGGAACATATTGGTGAGTGAAGAAATCCAAATGAGAGGAACAAGCGTGGAAAAACAGGTGCTTGATGGTCACCAAGGAAAGGCTGCGGTCCCAAGCTTATGAAGTGCAGGATTAGTTGTACAAAGCTATTATCCATCCAAAATTAAGGAAGTGTAGCAAATCCTGGTATCACTGGGCAATAGCCTGCATAAAGCCTTCATTAGTTCAGCCTAAGCCCCATGCCTTTTAAACTGTATATTAATGTGCTGGCCTCAGCACTGTTGCAAACCTTGGCCCCTGGACTCCATCTGCATTAATCAACAGTGAAACTTTTGCTGTACGCTGATGATCTCCTCCTGCTTTGACCAACACAGCTTGGGCTACAGCAGAGCCTAGATGTCCTACAACAATGGTGCTGAGACTGGGCCCTAGCTGGTCCTAACTTGGACCAAACAAAAGTTATAGTGTTCCAGAAAAAAGCTAAAAATCAAAAAGTAACAGTTCATCCTAAATGGTACTCTAGTGGAACACTCATCTACATACACATATCTGTGGCTGACAATCAGTGCTTCAGGGAGCTTCTCACCTGCCGTCAACACCCTTTAGGAAAACGTCTGTAGAGCTCTCAATGCCATCAGGAAGAGACTTTATCATCTAAAGCCACCTGTGAGGATCTGGCTGAAGATTTTTCATTGTGTGGTCTCATCAATCAAACCGTAAGGATATGAGGTGTGGGGCCTGATAACATACCCAGGCTACAGCAGGTGGTAGAGCAGTCCCCAAAGACCCTACACCTGGAGTTCTGCAAACCTCTAGCTACATACAAGTACCATTAACAATGGTTGCAGGGCTGAACTGGGCCGCATCAAACTGCCACTCACAATCCTAAAGAGAGACCTGAAATACTGGGACCACCTTAAAAACAGCAGCACAGACTCCTACTACATGTCTGCACTATGGGGCCAGGAGTCAAATATGAAACTGTGTGCTATGATCTCCCTGGCACAGTTCTTTACAGCACTGCACCATACCAGTGGCATAGGAAATACTACAGGCATCAGAGCGAGAAAAGCTGAACATGAAAACAAAACACGCTACATCACCCAATCACAACAAGAAGTACAACAGCAAAATAAACTGGAATGCTTGAATACACAAGGGGAGGTCTGAAAATCAAAAGTACACTTTATAAGAAGGATTTAGGAGTCATGCTGGACTCAACACTGTCAATTGCCAGACAGTGTTCAGAGGCCATTTGGCTAACAGAATGTTAGATTACATAGCACAATGTGTGGAGTACAAGCCCAAGGAGGTTCTGCTCAAGTTTTATAACGCACTGGTGAGGCCTCATCTGGAGTTCTGTGTGCAGTTTTGGTCTCCAGGCTACAAAAAGGACATAGCAGCAATAGAAAAAGTCGAGAGAAGAGCAACTAGGCTGATTCCAGGGCTACATGGGATGAATCATCAAGAAAGATTTAAAGAGCTGAGCCTTTCCAGTTTAAGCAAAAGAAGATTAAGAGGTGACATGATTGAAGTGTTTAAAATTATGAAGGGAATTAGTACAGTGGATCAAGACTGTTATTTTAAAATGAGTTCATCAAAAACATGGGGAAACTTCTCAAGGGTAAATTTTGCTCAAACATTAGAAAGTTTTTTTTTTTTACACAGAGAACCACAGACACAAGAAATAAGTTACCAGGTAATGTGGTAGACATGGTAGACAGTAGAACTTTAGGGACTTTCAAAAGTAGACTTGATGTTATTTTAGAAGAAGTGGATTGGACTGGCAAGTTTTGTTGGGCCAAATGGCCTATTCTCATCTAGATTGTTCCAATGGAACTTGGCACCATACCTGGTCATAATAAAAGACCTCAGGGACAAACTGATACTGAGCCAGTACAGACTGAGTTACCACAGCCTGGCAGCAGAAGACGGCTGCCCCAAACAAACCTGGAGACCCAGGCAGGAGACTTGGGAGAGGTGGAAGATAAAGAGCACTTCCTAAGGCAGTGCCCCATATACAGGGCAGTGAGGGATTCCAGCTTCATCACATGGTCAGAAGTGATCCCAGAGTTCCCAGCAATGAACAGTATAAGCAAACTGGCCATTCTACAGGGAGAGAACGCTCAGACAGCAGAGAAAGCAGACAGATATATTACTGCCTGCCAGAGACTCAGGGAAGAAAATAAAATGGACCCAAAATGGCATGAAAAGTCCAGGCATGCCCATTGTTTTTTAATTATTTACTGCGTTTTTATTACCTTCTGTAGTCCTTGTGATCTTTTATTCTGTTATCTTTATACTCTCATTCTTGTTAGCACTATAACAATTTCTGGTTTGGCAAAACATATTGATGCATATCATGGCAATAATTCAACTTGAACTGAATTGCTCCCTATGTATGATTCACCCTCCTAAAGTGCAAAGGAAAAGTAGCTGCAACTTCATAATGTCCAACCGAAGTCACTTCTTCACAGTTTTGCAAAGAACAAACACCATCATGCATGTGGTAGTCAGACCATCCTGTGACAAAATTATGATAAGCATACACTTCCATAAATACTGAAACCATCCATCCATCCATTATCCAACCCGCTATATCCTAGCTACAGGGTCACGGGGGTCTGCTGGAGCCAATCCCAGCCAATACAGGGCACAAGGCAGGAAACAAACCCTGGGCAGGGCGCCAGCCCACCGCAGGGCCAATACTGAAACCATTTGGAGAAAACAAGCAATTTGTGTGGATGGTGAAGCTAGCTCCTATAAAAATAATATCAAAGTAAAAACAGTAATGACAGTTAACCATAGAACGTAGTATCATGATCATACCATGACCAAAATAACAACCTTGGATTTTATATAGTGCCTTTCCCTGCTCCCAAACCACTTTACAAGTATAGACCTGCAGTACAGTTACTTCTATAAATATTTTACAAATGCAATGAAATAAAAGCTTGCAAGTCAGAGATGAGGATTAACGCGATGGCCTTGAGCTGCTTTAGGTTCCAAAACCTCAGCCATTAGACCACAGTGTTCACTTGTATGAAGTAGAGCACTGAACCAAAATAGCAAAATATATCTAAATATAAATATATATATAAATATATCTAATATACCTAAAAAATGGAATTGTGCATTTAATTGTATCCTGTATATTTACTCTGAATCTTATAGTTGCATCTTGTCATAACCAAACAATACATTATTTAATTGCCTGAATTCCTGAAACCAATCAAATGGTTGAATATTGCTATAATGTGACAGTGGGGTTTATTGAATATGATGTTTCTTAGTAAGCCATTAAAAACATTTTTAAATTCAGCTTTATTACTCAATTGCCACAGAAATTAAAATGATAAATATTTCACTTACAATTTTCACTAATTACTAATACCTACCAGGCATCCCCAGAGCACGTGGAGAAAAACGTACCTATGAAATGACATTAAAAAAAGAGCTAAGCATCCCACTGCTGTATTAGCTTATCTTACTGGTTCACAAAGACCTGAGCATGGGTGTCGTAGTGGGGCAGAAAAGGGTAATGATTACCCAGGGCCCTCAGGGCATGGGGGCCCTCGAAGCCTGGATTGAAAAGTTTGTTTTTGCGGGGAAGGGGCCCATAGAGACTGCTTATGTAAACGTCCCAGAGTTCTGTGCAACACCCTTGACCTGAGCCAAGTTGCTGGTCGAAACCCACTCGGAGACTTAGGCGATGTGGATGGACGTCGCCGCTCCTTTTCCATAGCGTGTAGTATCAGACCTTGATGACCGGGTTGGTGTTGACGCCCCCAAAACCCCCAGTATATGTAGTATGCGCCCCTTCAAGTATCACAAACGGCACCCTTTGCGTATATTCTGTGAACTTTAAGCAGCACACGCCCCTTGGAGTACGGAGTGTGCACACTTTTACTTTCACAAGGAAATGGTTAACAGCACACACTCCATATCATCAGAGTTGAATGCCCTGGTGGTGTGCTCACCCCTTAACCTTCATAAGTGATGGTGCCCTAAAGGATTGACCGGCTCTGCCTGAGTCCAATTAATTTCTTTCTATGCAGAGCCTGCAAGGTCTCACAGTGGTTACTGATGCATCCTCATAGTTCCAGGGACTTGGGTTCAGTTCCTACATTAATTACTCCGCATGGAGTCTGCATGGTGTTTCAATTATAATTGCAGCTGCCTCACAGTTATGGGGACACTGGTTTAGTTATTACCTTAATTGCTGACTATTTGAGGTTTACATGGTGCCACTGTGGCTGATGTTACTGCATCACAGTTGGAGAGACTTTGGTTCAACACCTGCCTCAGTCATGGTGTTCATGGAGTTTACATGTTTTCCAGTGGTTTTCTAAGGCTTTCTTTGGCTTTTCTTACAATTTCCAAGGAGCTCTGTTATCAGCTGTTTGGTGACTCATTAGTATGAGTGACTGTGAACATGTGTGTGTGCGCGTGTGCATGTGTGTGCGTGCACTGGAATGGAAGTACAGTAAAACCTGCTTATAGTGACCACTCAAGGGACTGACCTAAAATGGTCACCTTTGGCAGGTAATCACCTTAACCAAAGAAGGACATATGGATGGAAAAATCAAGACTCTACAGAATAAAAATTTGAAGGGAAACATGAAAGTATTATTTATTACTAACAAACAAGGAAAACAAAAAAAGTACTAATATTGAAGAAAAAATGGTAATTTTCCATTTATACAGTGAAAAATTTTGAGAAACCGTATTGAACAAATCTTATGTTTTACGAATGCAATATGTATGTGACTGGTAGTAATAATAATTATTAAAAACATTAAATATTAACTGCAAAAAACAAAGAAAAACTATTTCAATTGTAATTCTTTTTTTGAAATAAAATAAAACATTCAAACAATATTTAAAAAAAGAAAGAATGCACAAGTCAAAATCAAAGAAATTTGAAAGAAATGAGTAATCCACAGGAGCAACATAGAGTCAGGTGTTGACAAGAATTCCACGAGTAAACGAAAGTAATAAGAGCGGTGGGGAGTTAGGGCTATTCTAGTAGTTTCCTGGAAACCAATCCCTTCCAGAAGCTCTAACATGATGTATTACACATCTGGTCACTATAGCCAAGTTGATTTTCTTCCTAGGGATCAAGGAGAGGTGACCAATGGTCACAATAGGCAGGTGGTCACTTTATACAAACATTTTGCCATATAAAACACCCTGTTTCTGATGGGACCAAAGAAAAGTGGTCACCTTACACGGGTGGTCACATTATCAGGTTTTACTATGGATGTCCCATCCAAAAATAATTTCTGCTTTGTACGCAGGAATGCATGGATATACAGTACTTTGGCTATTATGACACTTAAATGGAAAAATCTAAGGGATGGAATCTCAGAAGATATGTCAGGACCACTCAGAGGAGATGATTCTGAGGCAATCAAGTGAATGGTCAAAACCCAATTTCCCATTTTAATGAGGAGATGAAGGGGGAAATATTAGCACTCTGACAGCACACTGAAACAGTGCCTATTTGGTTATGGAAGCGGGAATTAGAGAGCTCAAAGTTCATAGTAAAGGATCATGATAAGTTACAAAGCCTCCATAAGTGTAGATTTTAACCCTGTTTATCCCAGATGGACCATAATGAGATGGTTTTGACATGTCTCTCCCAAAGCTGATTCAGACCCATGCTATCGTGAGAGCATGTTGTTCACGGGTCTCTTGTTTCTTATTCTAGCTAGCTGGGTGTAAGGTGACAGCTGGCACTGCGCCGCTACATGCACTGAATAATGAAGCAGTCAAGGCGACTTCAGTCTCTGAGAATGGCAAAGAATGTCGTGGGTATAAAGAGAAGAAAGTGTGTCTGCACCCGTGAGAGAATATGAACTTGAACAACAAATACGTATTCATTAAAATGACATATTTATTCATTTATTTAGCATGTTTTGTGATTATTTGTTACCATATTTTGTGTTTTTTATTAGTAACTATTTAACATCCATGACCAGTTATTTCTTTAAAATATAACACAGCATATCATTTTCTAACCCACTTAGGATCAGGTTGGGGGGGGGGGGGTTAGGGGGGGTTTCAGAGCCCATCCCATCAACACAAGGCAAGAGTTCTGGAGAGGGTACTTTAACAGACAAATGTTTATTCAACTAAATATTTAACCAGTATTGATTTATTAACATGTATAGCATTCTGCAGTGGACTGATAGCACGTCCACACCTGTTTCCTGCTTTGGGCCAAGCGCTGTATGACCCTCAATAGCAAGTTTAGGAATTAAATGTTATGTGATGTACATTATAGTATGTCTTAACTCATTTATCATTTTTTTTAAACTTTCAGATTTTATATCTTAGAGGCTGGTGAGGTTTTTTTTTTTACTTAAAATGGCAAATATGTGTTTCTGATGTTTTACTTTTCATTTCAGGATATGGTACAAGAAGCCTCTAAATACTTGTTCACAGCAAGTCAGAAGAGATTTTATTTCAAAGATGTAAAAATCCTAATTCCAGTCACCTGGGCAACAAACCCTATATATGGCAGACCACAGACTGAATCATATTCAGAGGTATGGACAAAACACACTTAACTACTAGCTGAAATTCCAATTCTCATGATATTTATGCGGAACGATTTTCGTGTCTCATTTTGCTTTGTTGCTGCCAGGGTGCACTTCAATTTTTGGTAAGTTTTGGTGGCAAAAGCTTGTTTGGAAAATGAATGGATGGACTTTGATAAATGATACAAGAAAGAATGTGCAAAAGAATGAATTATTGAACTTGCCTATTCCTGTTTACAGTCACCGCGGTTGAAGCCTAACCAAACAGAAATAGGCAGGAAGGAACCAACACTGGATGGGAAGCCAGCCTGTAGCTGCCCTTCTCTCCAGCAGCTTTAGGACTTACTCACAGTGTGTGCTGCTGATCAGCCTTTCACTCTTCAGTCAGCTGCTCTCCTTAGGTTTGAGGTTGCTGGCACCCAATGGTTCATGTTTTGTTTGATTGCTTTCTCTTTCTCTTCCATTCTTGGCCTCATTTCTTTTACTTTACTCTCATTGTTCCATTCTGTTCTTTTTTTTAAATAGCAGTATAATTTTGCTCTGATTATTGTCTGTGTAGAGCAGGGCTGTCAAACTCAGATCCTGGATGGCCACAGCGGCTGCAGGTTTTCATTCCTGTCACTTTCTTAAATACTAACCACTTACTGAAAATGGTAGCCTGAAGATACTGTGGCCCTCCAGTTCTGACTTTGACACCGGTGGTGCAGCACACATAAGCATATACAGTACTCACAAAAAATCATGTACAGGAATTAAACTTTTTATTGGGTCAACATCACCTTCCTTTTTTTGTTCAATTCTGTAATGCAATGAGCATAATAAACTAAAGCGACGAGTAAAACATCAGATCTGTTGGAATTTTGTGTTCGTCCTGATATTGCTGTAAACCAGAATCCGTTAAACATTTTTTAAAGGGTTATACCACTTTGTCTCAAAAAGATAATATGTAACTGTTTGGGAGACCAGAAAGGGGTCATTTGACTGCGTTTAGCTTTGTTTCAGGTGTTTCATCTCCTGAGCTGCCTCCTTGTCTAGCACATTGATGGCTCTTCACGTCAATGTTGCTGACTTTGTGGAACTGAACTGCACATTGATGTGAAAGCTGCTAGAAGTGGTGATACCAGCCCTCACTCAACTGTCTGTAAGGTCCTATCTCTTTAGTCTCAACCATTGTTCAAAGTTCTTATTCAAATCCTTGTTTTATTCACTTATTTTAAATGTCTAGTGTAGTTTTCAGCACAACTGGCAGTTGTTTTCAATTTAAATTATTTTAAGTCTGATTGGATCGAAGTGGGGCAGAGGTGTGTGCTGGATAGAAAAAAAAACATTGTTTCGTTTTTTTAAAATCTTATTGGTTTCTATTAAATATCAATAGTATTCAGAAGTAATGTAAAAATGAATAAATACTGTATTATCTAAACAGTTCCCCATCCACACATTTTCTGACCCAGCTAAAGTATGTGGGATCCTGTCACCAATCCCACCAACATTAGATGCATGTTAGGAGTTATACTTGGGCATGAAGGTGTGGAATACGTTGGGTTTCCTCCAGTTAACCCTTTAGACATCCTGAAAGCCTAACATCAAAATTGTGGGGTGGTCCCAGAAAAATACATTTTTAAAGCATGTTATACATCCAGCCATCACTTTTAAATCGAAAGCTTAGAGTTATGCAGGTAGATGAGCCTCTGGTGTCCTGGATAATGGAATATCTGTTGTGTCGACCACAGTTTGTGAGACTCCAGGACTAGGTTTTTGATACGGATGGACTGGCACAAGGCACAGTCCTGTCTCCTTTTCTCTTCACTCTGTACACCTCCGACTACAAATATAACACCAGGTCATGTCAATAATTCCCCAATTATTCTGAACTTAAAGGGGATGAGACAGAATACAGGAGTCAGGTTGAGAACTTTGTTTTTTGGTACAAAGAAAATTTTCTGTATCTGAACATCAGCAAAACCAAGGAATTGATTATTGAATTTCACCACACCAAAGAGCCTCTGTGTCCAGTCAGTATTGAAGGAGTAGTAGTAGTAATTGGCGGTCCACATCAGTGATATGCTGGACTGGTCTTGTAACACAGAGGAACTGTATGAGAAAGGGCAGAGCAGGTATTCCTTTAATGTGGGTAGTGACATCTTTCACATTTTCTATAATTCTGTAATGGCCAGTGTGATTTTCTAAGCTGTATTGTGGTGGACTGCTATCATCACTTCAAGAGAGGACCACCAAATCTCAGGCTCAGTTATAGGACCCCCTGGATGTTGTAGCGAAGGAGAGAATTCAAAGATTATGAATTCAAAGATTATGCCATTATGATCAATGCTGCATATCCTCTCTCAGACACACTAACACTGAGTACTTTCAGCCAACGAATTACTCAGCAGAAGACTGTCAAGAAACCTTACTTTGGCGCCTTTATACCAAAAGTCAATAAAGTTTTCTTTCATTTTAGTCATTCTTGTGTGCGTTCAGACTATAGTGTGTGTGTATATCTATTTATTTATTTATTTATTGAGCCTCTGTAAAAAGTCAAATTTCCCCTGTGGACAAAAATTTTTCTAATTGTCTCTTTATTTCTATAAACCACTCAGTGCCCATTACTGAGTTCGTTGTGCAAGAAAGTATTTTACTGTTTTCACAAGCTGGCATGAAGACAACTGTCTTTGAGTATTTCTTACACTAGGCAGGGCTAGATGCATGAGGGGCAATTGGGTTCTTTGCCAAGCCTTGAGGGGATTCAGAAAAAAAGGGCAGAGGCTTTTTGGCATAAATAGGAGCCCCTCATAGCTGATGAAGAGCATGTGGTGGAGACTACTGACACCAACATTGTTCACACTCCACAAGCCTAACCTCGCCTAATGTACATGTCTTCACTGCAAGTCTTTATTTTGGCATGGATCACTACTCGTAGAACACCACTTTACCCTCATAATGGCATTCTTCTGCCTTCTGTGCTCTCACGCAGCTAAAGTTGCTGCTCTGGTCGGTGTCAAGGTGGTAAATTGGTTCACAGCACACAATAGCCATTTTAGCTTTGCACACACACTGCCCTAGTGGAGATGTCATGGAAATCACTAATCAGGATTACAATGTGGCATGTTCCATGTATTGTACGATTTGTTTACCTAACATATTTATATCTTACCTGATAACATTCAGCATCTAGAGAATTCATTATATACTCCACAGTAGCAGAATAAGATGTTCAAACAACTGAGCACTAACAGGATCCCCTGATTACAATGGGCTATGCCTCCCATTGCCAGGGCAGGATACCAATCTATCACACTAGCTCAATTAAACCTTTCAAATTAGTGTAAAATGAATGTTTTGGGACATGTAGAGAACAAATGCAGGGCCTGGAGAAAAATCCACATAGACTGCAAACCTTTCAGTGTCAGAACAAGATCTCACACTTTTCCAATTAAGACACTTCAATTTAGCCATCTTGCCTCTCTGGGACATGTGAGAAAACAAGAGTATACAACTAAAGTCCATGCAGATGCGCAGAAAATTCCACATAGAGACAGACGGCACTAGGAATTAAGCCCAGGCAACTAGAGCTCTGAGACAGCAGCTCCATGCTGCCATTAAACAGTTAGTGAAAAATCAATGAATAATCCCACCGTTCATATCCCAAAGCCACTACTTCCTAAGTCATCCATCTATTTATATTCCAAGCTCACAACTTACACATCAGGCCCACGGGCTGCCAGAGCTATTTTTGTCTGTCAGGTTTAAGGGAGAAACCAGTCTACTGGATGGCACTCCGTTGCTGGGCACATACAGGTACAAACTGGGCCAGTTTAGATATACCAATTAACCACACATGCAAATCTGTAAGAAATCCACAGGGCTACAGAGAAAATGTGCACACTCTTGAAGTAACTGAACAGTAAATACTACAAGAAAAGATCATATTGCATTCTATTCGCTCTGCCAGGTTGTTCACCTATTTTCTTCTTTTTTTCTCATTTCAAGGCCAATGTAATCATTGCTGCCCCTTACGTGAAGTATGGCAATGACCCCTATACTCTACAATATGGAGGGTGTGGTGAGGAGGGGAGATACATTCATCTGACACCAGACTTTTTGACTGATGATGCATTTCTCCCTATCTATGGACCAAGAGGTAAGAGCAATGTTTAAAGAATTGAAGAGTATGCACTGCCAATGTTCAAAAGCCTGCTGCTTCCAAAGGACCAGGCCTTAGCCCTTTGCTGTTAATCTATTTATAATACTCCATGCTGACAGATGGATAATACACACCCTCTCCCCTCACAACTGGCCAGCTCAGTATCACCAGTTAATCTAACTTGCACATTTTTAGGATGCTGGTGGAAATCACTTAAAGGCAAGGCATGCAAACTTTGCACTTGAATTGGAAACTAAACTTATAATAAAGAGACTGTGATGTTCATTGTGCCACTCGGTTTTGTGACTAGTATGTCTATGTGTTACTCTGTTAGTCTTACAAACATGACATTCGGTAACAGAATTTTTTTCTATTTATGTTCATTGTGTATCATGCAGAAAGAGTGCTTGTTCATGAATGGGCCCACCTCCGTTGGGGAGTGTATGACGAGTACAATGAGGACAAACCATTCTACTTTGCTCCCGATAAAAGCTTTGAGTACACAAGGTACTGTTTTCTCCAATTTTTTCAGATCAAATGCTTTGTTGCAACTCTGTATTGGGCTGGAATTCTGTTTTTTATCCTAATTTCCTATCATATTTTTTCCATGTGCATTACATTTGATTTGTTCTTGTTTGCTTAGGTGAATGCAGAGATGATCTTGATTGAGCTGACTTTCCTTTCACACCCAAAATATGTACTGTTTACAGTAAATTTAAATTTTGACAATATAACGTAATATGAAAATGTGTGTTAGTGTACCCTGCAATGGATTGGCACCCCATCATGTCATTGAGCCCAGGGATGCCAGAATTGCCCCCAGCGGCCTACAGTGATATTAAAGCTCTAGATAAGTCTAAATCTGTTTAATGCTCTTACGTGAGACCAGCACTCCATCGTAAGGCCAGTTCTGATTTCACTTTTCTTTTTTTAGAAATTCACTTTTGCAGAACTATATACATATATATATATATATATATATATATATATATATATATATATATATATATATATATATATACTGTATATACACTATATATATATATAGTGTATACATGTACATATACATATGCATATAAATATGTATGTATTTTTTTTTCAGCTGATTTAATACAAGCTCAGGTTTACATATGAACCTGCCTGGCAGACTGATAAACTAAAAAGTCAGTTAAACGTCAAAGTGCTTTATGTTATGTGTCAAGCAGACATGCTGCTAATGAAAGGAATGCGAATTCTGTTAAATACTTAAGTGATTGTGTCATGTCAGCCAGAGATTCAAAGCACTTTATCTACCACTGGAATATTTGAACTGCTGAAGTTCAGATTTGTGTTTGTTTAAAGTACAAATGAAACCCCTGAAGAACTCAAGTACCCTATAGCGATTTGTGTAAAATGTGAAAAGAGAATATAAGCAACCTTTAGAGTTTACTTTCAAATGCTCCTTGGTGCTCTGCAGTGTCTTTCTTCAAAATGACATTTAGTATTGTCTCAGAGCTTCACCCAGAAATATCAAACAGTGTGAAATTAAACAATACCATTTTGTAAGTGGTTGATATCTCATGATATGGGAAGAAGATGTGTGCTCATAAGTTGCAGGAACCCAAAGATCCACCACTATGAAAAGAATCAGGGTGTGTTTATTTGGACGACAGCATTGATATCTTGCACCTAAAGACAGGGAATGGACTGTTTTGTTTGATAGACTGCGGTCCATCCTTTCATCCTAATGTTAGTATAGCACCTTCCACATTGGGCACAAGAATCAACATTATAGAAAAGAAACATACAACAAATAGGAATCAGAGTGGACAGTGGGTTAACAGCGAGGTCTGGACACCATGGACTCTTAAATTTTAAAACAAATACGTAAATGAATTTAGACCAATTTGAATGAAGAAGTAGGTGTTTCTTAAAATTACAAATTTAGGTTGGAGAGCTCTGAAGAGCCAAAATCATAAAGCTGAGAAGGAAGTTCACCTAAGGCTTGGAGATATTTTCAATTTTAGTGTTAGAAGATCTCAGAAGAGGGGATTCAAATTCAGAACTCTGTTGGTGATTGATGTATTTTTGACAATAATTTAAAAATACATGGGAATCAGATGTAATGAAGCTAGCATTAGGGTAAAGCAGTTGTATATGGAATATATTTTGCATACTCATGATGTCATAAATAAACTGAACTGAAATGCCAAAAGCTTAATCACTTATCAATGTTCACTCATTCATTGGAAATTTAAGAAATATTAAAAACAAAAACATTGATTTTCTATTGATGGATAAGAATGGTTATAGGTTTGAATCTCAGGTCAAGGTGCTGCTTTTGTGGAATTTGTGTGTTGTTCTTGTCTTTGAGGATTTTTTTTCTGGTACTCCCGTGTTCCCAAAGAAGTGTAGTGGGTTCAGTGGTATTTCCAAATTGATGAGTGTAAAAGACTAGGACCCCACCCAGCATTGATAATGTTCTTTGAACTCATTGTTACCATAATAAGAGATAGACATCTTGGCCTTGTAACTGATAGAGAATGTTAGGAAATAGGTAACTATTCTACTTATATTGCAGTTACTGACTTTAAAATAGTTTTATGGCACATTTCCGGAGGGTGGGACTGGACCGCGTGTCTGCCTGGGGGATTGCAAACTAGGATCCTGAGTTGTTTCGTTGTGTAGTGGGTGCGGCAACACACTGTACCAGTGCATGCCCCCCAACTAGACTTGACTTGACTTGACAGTTCTTCTCATGTGTTTGCCACAGTTCTCAAAACCAGCTCTTCTTTCAAATATATGGCTTATAGGATCATTATTGTCATAACATGCACAGAATTCCCAGTTTATTCCTATCCCTATTCCAGTGCTGATATGCTAAAAGGATGAACATGGTCAGCAACTTCAGATGCTCTTCACTGGGAATCAAGAGACCTACTTTTGCACCTTCTAGAGACTTATCTTCTTACTTTTCACTGAAAAGTTCGCTACACAATATGGACTTTGGCTGTTGTTGTCCATTTGAGACAAAGTCTGATATGGAGTGTATTCTGAGATAGTATGCTGCAAGTATACTCCACACTTATGTTGAATTCAGATAGGATTTGTTTGGTTAAGGCCTGTTTCATGGTGCAATGATCCTTATGATCCAAAATCTGTTTCTGTCAGCAGGATTGACTAGCATTGGTAGCGTGTGTTTTTTGGAAGCCATAAGGGGCAGCTATTTGGGAGACGCAAGAACCCACATGCCCAACTGCTAACTATAACACCTAATTTATAGTCACCAAGGTCACTTGTTTAGCTCATTCCAGTGGAATAAAACAGCAAATATATATTTATAAAGGAGAACAGTTATGTACAAGGGATGAAAAATTAAATGTAGAAAGACAAAAAGACCTCTATAGCTGAATCCTGAAATATGTTGTCCCTGGTCATGCTGCAGGACAATAATCAGCAAAGATGTTGGATTCCCTCATGGATCAGTTTCAGTTGATGGTGCCACTGCTGTCCATAGATCCATCTTGGTGTCACATAATATTTTTTGCTGATAGTGCAAAGGAGGAAAACAGTTCTGGACAGGGTGCAAGTCCATCACAGGGACTATTCACACACACATCTCACATTTTGTGTCATGACCTAACCTCACCCGCATGTCTTTGGGATTGTGGTAAGAAAACTCATGCAGCCATGGTAAGAAAGTGCAAACTCCACATGGAAAAGTAATGTGCACAGGGTTCAAACCCACAATACTGTGTCTGTGGGGCAGCAGCTCTCAGCATTGCACCCCCATTTGCTCTAGAGTGAAAGCATAAGTATCAGGCAATCAATCGTTATTTTATATAAGGCTATTAGCCACCTGTGCTGTCAAAGAGTGCTTTATGAAGCTAACCAGAGTGTAAAAAGGAATGCCGGAGCAGAAAAATAAAAACACTGCAGACTCAAGCTGTACATCACTGAAAAGTGATGTGAAAGTATAAGTGACAGAACTTCAATAGCACTCCTCAAATAGAGGTATTCAGATCAAGCTGTGGTGGGTGGGCTAGAACAAAACCAATCTTCCATACCCATAGAAAACCCTCATGAACACAAGGAAAACCTGTAAACTAAATCATTTTTAATTTTCTACATCATTAGTTTTATTCATATTGCTTTAGATTATTGAGTTTTAGGAATTCTATCACTCATTCTATTGCCTCATAAGCTGTTGTCAGAGAGTGAGCCACACGTAGATGAGAACTGTTAGGTGTCAAAATAACCTAATGCTTAGCAACCGAGAAAGGAGATCCACTTGCACGAGTTGTGGGCTTAAGTATTTATGTGTGGTTTTCTATGGACCTGGTACGATGTGAGGTTCCTACAGGCCCCAAGTTGGGTGCACAGAGCATGAAAGATTTTGGACTAATCAGAGAGGAAGCCATGTATTTGAATTATTCACTTCTTGTCTTGCAGGATTCATAATTACATTCCAAGTGTTTAAAATTGGGTGTAATATGCTTTAAAAATATACGTTATGAATGAGTACATTTTATTCAAAAATAATATGCAACTAGTCTTTGCACACAGTAAATCAAATGCAATTTTTTGGTGAGAAATTATGCTAAATTAACCAAGTCTTTCTGTTTGTCTAGGTGCTCTGTAGATATAACTGGAGTCGTGGCGGAATGCAAAGATCCTCAGTGTTCTGGAATCAAACCCTGTGAAGTAGACCAAGCTACGGGATCACCAACTGAAAAGTGCCAGTTTTTTCCTGACAAAAAACAGAGGACTACATCCTCAATTATGTTTTTCCAGGGACTTAATGCAGTAAGTAGGAGGCGAGAAGAGGACCCCCGTTTCTTATTTCAGATTCACAACTTACACTTGTAGTGATTCTGGGTTTTTTTACCTTCTATTTCATTTTTGATCATTTCTATACATGTTAATTTTGTATTTTTTGCTTTGTATTTATCGAAACTTATTTTTGTGATATAATCAAGTCAGTTTTTATATGCTTGATCACAGCTGCTGACTTGTTATTTCTCACAGTAATACTTGTTGCTGGTGATGTGTCTGATGCCATTGTGGTGCATAATGTCTTCTAGATGATGAGTATTCAAGATGGTGACACAGTTTTACAGATGTCACACTTTTGGGAACTATTAATGAAAACTAAAAAAAATATGTTCTGCAGGGCGATATCACATAAGAAACATAATTTTTCATGTTTTTTGTAACCATACCTTTGGTTTTTGATTACATTTTTAATATACATTTTACTTTTGAGAATTCTGGTGCTTTCCACTGTCCTTCCTGGTTCTTTGACCCTCTGCTTGTTTACTGAGTTCCTGTTTTGCCAGGTCCTTTTAGTATTTTCTCATCTCCATGTCACTCTTTTCCATTTGGGCATCTTTGCTACAAAACTATTCTGATTTTCTACATTCCTCTGTTTGTTTTACAACCTACTAATTCAATTTATGCTATTAAACTGATTACCTGACCAACTGAAAAGAAAGCAACCTGAGATCTATTGAATTTGCATTTCTGCCATGTCCATGCATTCTTTTTTGTATTGGATTATTGACTTCCGCTCATAACAGTACACTTCATTAGAAATTCTGATCCATTGTATTCCTCATGAATCTTGGGTTCCAGATGCATATTTGTTACCCTTTTCTTCCCCACTAAGTGAGATTGTATGAGCTTATTGAATAAAAACCACAAGGGATTGATGAAAACAATCAGAAATGCAAAATACCAACAGGTAAGGCAGAACATAAACAGGAGTTTTATTATCACACTGAACCTAAGCATATGCAGGTAATGCCTTCATTTTCTGGTGGTGGCTTGCAGAGGCTGAAGAAAATCTGCCATCAACGTACTGTAGCTAACTTCTCTGTGTATTTATGAAGCATTAAGCTAACAGAGTCATAATGTATATGCTCTACTTCACTTTCTTCATTATGCCTTCACTTTCTGTGATCTGCAAAATATGCCAGGCTGTTGACCACTTTTGCTGTTTTATTTTAAAATTAAAAAATTACTAAGAGATAACTCAGAGATAGTGGAAATAATGTCCCTTGGTGGCTCCTTCTATTCTCAAACTACACATGAAAGTGCTCTCCAGTTGCTAATGCTGGGAAACTGAGACATTTTTTAAGTTTTTTGAATCCATCCCTTATACAACCCACTATATCCTAACTACAGGGTCACAGGGGTCTGCTGAAGCCAATCCCAGCTAACACAGGGCGCAAGGCAGGAAACAAACCCTGGGCAGGGTACCAGCCCACTGCAGGGCACACACACTAGGGACAATGTAGAGTCGCCAATGCACCTAACCTGCATGTCTTTGGACTGTGGGAGGAAACCCACACAGACACGGGGAGAACATGCAAAATCCACACAGGGAGGACCCGGGAAGTGAACCCAGGTCTCCTAACTGCGTGGCAGCAGCACTACCACTGCGCCACTGTGCTGCAGTTTTTTGAGTAAAACGAAATCACACTATCATCCAATCACACACTTAATCCTGTTCAGGTTTAAGGAAGCTGCAATTTGTCTGTGCAGCATGCGTCACTTGGCAGGAACCAACATTTGATAGGTTTTTATTACATCAACTCATCTTTATTTGACAAAACATATAATCTAAGAGTATAATTAAGATGAAAAATAAAAAATACAGTATATATAAAAACAAGCAGAAACAAAAAAAAGAGCTGGAGTACCAGCTGGTAATCCTAGTTAATATCTCTACTGTATAATGAATCACATGGAAAACAGAGAAAACATGGTATAGCACTTTATCGTGCCAGAAGAACAGAGAGCCATTGTTGGAGACAAATCTCTCACAAAGATCTGGTCATGAATGACAGCCTCTTCCTGTCAGTGGGGTGTATTTATATCAGAGCAGAAGCAGAAGAGGCAGTGCATTGACTGTCTTTGGTGGAAGTGACCTCATCATTTTTCTGGAAGGTTCTCCCCCATTCCAAGGCAAATGGAAACTGGGCTAGTCATGGTGTCACATTCAAATCCATCCCTGTAACAAAGTTTAAACTGACACAAGTGGCAGGCAGGCTCTCATCCTTGATATCAGAAATAAATGAACGGCAACATTTATCAGAAGAGATTCATTCAGAGGGGATTCACTGCTGCAAGTTAAAGTCAGTGCACAGTACATTGCTGCCATTACATTTACAATGCGCACGAGGGGCTGTTCTATTAATCTATTATTCTCTTTCAAACCCACTTAATCCAAGAGAGTGACTTGGTCTAAAGCCTTTGCCAGCAGCACTTGGTATACTTTCTCTCACACAAACACACTCCTTCAGTACCATTTGTCAGTTACCAATTAACCTAATTAGAAAGAAAATCCACACAGACATGACGACTCTACACAGATACAGACCAGACCAGTATTGAACCCATGACTTTGGGGCTGTGGTGGAACTATGGAAACTTGGTAATGCCATTATAAGGTCAGATAGAAATAGAATGTATCTGGTTTAGATGGAGCTTCAGGCATTTCACCAGACTAAGTCACTGTTTCTTCATTTTATCTTTTCTATAACTGATTAACTCATATTTGTATCCTAAAAGAACAAACAATAATGCTGATGTTAGAGGGGTACATGCATCTTTTAATCTGTGAGACAGTGGCTGATTCACTATCATTTTGCTCTTGCAGATCATTGAGTTTTGTAACTCAAAGTCCCACAATGAAGAGGCTCCCAATATGCAAAATAAGATGTGCAAGTCTAAGAGTGTTTGGGAGGTGATTGAACAGTCCAAAGACTTCAAGGCCAGTAAGCCCATGAGTGACAGTGTTCCTCCACGGACTACGTTTACTTACCTTCAAGGGGGAAATCGAATTGTCTGTCTCGTTCTGGATGTATCTTCCAGCATGAGTGTATGTTATTATTTTTTTCCTTTTCTTTTCTATTCTTTTCTTTAAGTTATAGTGTGACTCAATTCACATTATAAAAATACCATGAATCATAATTTAACTTATTAATTACAATTTTTTTAAAGGCTTCGCAAAGAAAGGACAGGCTCCGTCAGGCAGCAGAGCTTTTTATTCTCCAGATCATTGAAACGGGTTCCCAGCTTGGAATTGTGCAGTTTAATTCTGCAGCGAGTACTCTCCGAGAATTAACTACTATTACAGATTATGCGTCTCGAACTGCACTTACCAAATATCTACCCAATCTTGCAAGTGGTGGAACAAGCATCTGTTCTGGAATCAGGAAAGCATTTGAAGTAAGTTGGCTATGAGAATTTAATGTTTAAAGCTCTTTTAAGAATTATTATGTTTACATAGGCCTTAGAATGGTACCAAAGTGGCACAGTGGTTAGCTCTGTTGCTACACTGATCCATAAAATGAGTGTATGTAAATGTGCCTTGACCTGGCATCCTGTTCAACTTTGGCTCCTGTCTTGAATAAATCTTGCAAATGACAAACATATTACAGCAAATGTACCATCCATCCATTGAGCACACCTAAGTGTTATGAAGGCCAGAGCCCATCTTAACTGCATTGAGCGCAAGGTGGGAACCAACTTTGTAGGGTTAAATTGATATGCACATATAATGCAAGTGAATAAGCAGTATACACCGAAGCTGATGCTGATAACTCCAAGGAGAACTGATACATCTGAATAAATCATAAAATGAAAACAAATGCAGTTAAAGTGGCAACATTTAAAACACAACAAACCTTTCTCGAAAAAGTAGTGACTAAGATGTTCATGAGTGATGAACTGTTAGTGATGGTAGCTGGGAGTAAAATACTAATATACCAAGTGCTTTTGTAATGGAAGATATAAATGGACTGGAATCCCAGCAGGGACGGATTATGTTTCTTTACCTGGTCAGGGGACCATCATAATAAATAAACAGCCAGGGTGGATGAGCATCCCAGTTGAAAGTGTTGGTGTTCCTTTTCCTGTTGAGGCCTTCCCAGGACATGCATTTCCCAAGTACAATGGGTGACAGCATCTGGAGCTCAGTCTGACCCAGGAGTGCTTCTGAGCTACACCTCTGATGTGTCAGAAGTATACCTGCGTCTGACTTTAAAAAATGTCACCCTACCTCCGGCAGGTGAGTCAGTGGTGGAGTAAGATGAAGTTAATCTGGTGTGGAGTAGAATTGAAGTACATTTTGGGAAATAAGCCTGTTTAAAGGAAAATAAGAATCTTGATTGAACATGGGATTTATGTCATGTAGTTGAAGTTGGGGTTTGGGATCTCAGACTCTGTTAGTCTAGTACAGCTGCAAGGAAGATAATGCTTTCAAACTGAATGTAATGCACAACAAAATAAATTAAAAAGTGTGGGAGGGAAGAAAAAAAATAAAGAAAGCAGGAAATGAAACATTCCAAGCCCTGAACCATCAAAATATCTCCACACACGATGAAGTCCTGATAAGCTAAGGATGCAATGGCATTTAATGTGATCAGCCCCATTGTAAACAAGTGGAGATTAGCAGTGGCAACCAAGAAAGACGACCAGGTGCCTTTTAGCCAAACACGATAACATAAGAGAACTAAAGTCATTAAGTTAAGAATCTTTTTAAGGGAGGTGAAGGGAAGGCTAGACAGGGAAGAGGGGAGTACAAAATTACACTTAAAATTAAACCAGAGTGGCATGTTGTTGGGAGGGATAAAACTGAGGCAGTGTGCCCTTCTGCAGTGAGTAATGGCATTCCCCAAAATCAAAGATTACAGTACAGCTAGATGTCTTACCTACAACTAACTTATAGCCTTTGTTTTAAAAAGGTGTTCAGAAAACTAAACTCACAGATAAATGGTAATGAGATAGTATTGCTGACTGATGGAGAAGATGGTACAGTTGGTTCATGTGTGAATGAAGTTCAAACAAGTGGCACAATCATCCACACAATAGCCCTCGGACCAAGTGCAGCTAAAGAACTTGAAACAATGTCCAACATCACAGGTAAGGTCAAACAACTCTATGGAGGACTTTTATTATTTATTTGACTTTTATTTAGTTATTTGATTCAAGCAATTCCTTCTTTCAAAAAAAAACTTTCAATGTAGATATATTTTCAAATTATATATATTACAAATTACAGTAGGGCTGTTAATTTGTTTGTTTTTAGACAGTTATGCATACTATACAGTTACAGTTGTCCTTCTCATGCTCGGGTTTTTATAAAATGTAGCTGACACTTTAATTCAAAATAACTTAAAAATCACTAAACTAAAATTATTTTCATATTTTTACAACAGGAGCTCTAACACACAGAGTAACATGGTCAGAGTCATTTTAGGCTGTGAAGAGGACTGAGCAGGTGTCCATTGCCTTACCTGCTAGATCCTGGGGTTTTCCTCAGGGATTCTGTGTAGTTTTAGATTGTCTGTTAATAGTAAAGCAACTTAATAATAGAATATTGTCCATTCATTTTTCAAGTTCAGTAGTACTGTGTGTAAGGTTGTTACAGTAATAGTTACTGTTCACAGTTTCAAAGTCCTGGGTCTACTTGACAGCCCCTGAAAGGTCTCTGTGGAGTCTGCATGTGCTTACCGTGTCTGCATGGATTTCTTCATGTATTTCTAGTTGCATCCTCATCCTAAAGATGTGCAGGTTAGGCTGACTGTGGCCCGTGTTATTATGTGTATGGGTGGGTGTGCAATAAAATGGACTGCCTAGACATGCAGATTAATTCTTACCTTGTTTCCAAAGTTGCCAGAATAGGATCCAGCCCCTGTCACTCTGCACTGAAACATATAGATTAAGAGAAAAACAACGAATGAATCAGTTTAATGGCATGGCATTTCAGTTCACTAGAAGCATTTGGTTGTTATGCCAGTTGTGTTATCCAGGATAGTCTGTTGGACCACAGCACCAACAATGTCCATCTGTTTTTTTAGTTCCAGTTGACACAAATCCCATAAAATAACTCACCACCTATTGCATAGAGGAAGGTAGACAAAATGGGAGACACGCGTTTCTTTAGTGAGGGTCAATACCCAAAGTCAGAGAATCTATTGTCAAAACCAAAATACTAAACGTTGAAGAACTAGAAGTCAGTTAGAAAAGACGTACCATCATAAAACCTTAACACGATGCCAAAAACAAAGTTGAATGGTGAGTGCTGCAAGCCAAAATTCATAAACTATGCTGTTGGTAGTGGAGCCAAAAGCAGAGTTGCTGTGAATCGAAAACCAAATGACTTTCAATACTAAGAATACACATGTTGAAGTTACTCAAGGGTTGAATCCTTAAATGTAAGAAGCTGCAGCCAAAACCAAAATATAAAACTGTCATTATTGTCAAATGAGATTATTGCCCAAAGTCAACAACAAGAAGGTATTACTGGCACCAAAATTCCAGACTTGAAACTGTTCATTAATTAGATGTGCTTCCACAAAAACTTAGACACAAGATTGTAACAAAAGCCAAAACAAAAAATGGTGTGAATGAAAAATTAAAATATGTTTATTATGAGAACATGAATGATGGAGGTGTTGGACTGTTGAATCTTAGAACCTGCACTGAATACCACACGTTTATAAAGCTGAGTGTCCATGATGTGGCACAAAGTGCCTTCAGGAAGACAACCCCTAGCAACAGTGCAGCATATCCTATCACAAAATGCAGAAGCTACTGTACAAAAATATACAATAATAAAATGATATTAACTTGTGGTTAAATTATTAACATGAAACACCAATGTGTAGTTTTCCCTAACATATAAAGGGAAAGCCACCAAGAACAACGCAGCAGAAGAAATTTATAAGGAACAAAAAAACAACAAACTGGATCCAATCATAACATTAGTCTTTTCCCAAACTAAATTTAATTTAATTTGATTTGAAAATTTATATAAATTTATATAAAACTAGTTATGAATGTAATACTATTCCTGTATTCACTCTTTGGGTATTCATTTCATGGCATGTGAAACTTTACAACTGCAGCTGCTAGATCTTGTTGTCTTGAGGATGTCAGGTTAAATACTGGTAAATCACAAGGCATGACATATTTTTTAACTCACTCGTGAGTTGTCAGCGCAGTGTCAGATTTCCAAAGTAATGCAAGCTTGCCACATTTTGACAGCCAATTAACGTGCTGCTTCACAGTGCCAGTGGTCGTACAAATGTTATCCAGGTAAAGTGAGTTCTGCTGCAGTCCCATCATTTTCCTTTTTAGATTCTTTCAGGCTATGACAAACATGAGAAATTGGACAGAAGAGCTTTTGTTCAGTTTGCATAGTCCAAAATATACATTTTTCTTCTTTCTTTTCACTCACATTGTATGCATTGAACTTGTCAATTCTTGTACATACAGAAGTCCACCCCTATTGCTTAAGACAAAATTTAAACCTTGTTGATTTGGTCATGTTGAGTCACATGCTACTGTCATGTTTTAGTACTGGCAATCACAGTAAAAGTGAAAATTGCTGTAAAAGTCATGTAGTGTAATGGGGACTCTAAACCTTTTTGAATTCCTAATTTAGAATTATATCAAAAGGGAAAGCAGTAGAACTTCTGGTTAACGCTTTTACTACAATTATCATATTGTGTCTTTGTAAACTCATTGCAAATGACAAGAGGCTGGCTGGGTAGGGGAGAGGACCAAATATTTCTAATCCATGACCTAGGAAGAGGAGAGTATTGAATTGTACCTTGAATAAGGTAATCAGTAAGTCATGGTATTCTGAATCAATTCAATTTGGTTGGAGGTCTGATAGTTTATACTAGAATCTTTAAATGGAGAAATCTCTACAGCACAAATGACAGTGCCTAAGTCAATTGCTTGTGTGTGAATCTTTCAGGAGGCTTACAGTTTTCAGCCACTGATAGTCTTGACTCCAATGGACTCATAGATGCATTTGCTGGAATTTCTGCAAGAGATGGGAATACGTCTAATCAGGCTCTTCAGGTAAATAAAATAAAACAAAAAAAAAAACTGAGGAAATAACATACCGTATATGTATGATACATTATAATCAATATTTCCTTTTTAACTTTTCCTAGCTTGAAAGTGCTGGAAAGAACATTCCAGGCAATAGCTGGCTAAATGGAACTGTGTCCATCGACAGAACAGTTGGGAACGATACCTTTTTTGTGGTGACGTGGCAGGCAGCTAAGCCTACTATTTCAGTATTCAGCCCAACTGGAATTGACTACAGTGGTAGTTTTGTAGAAGATACAGCATTAAAAGTGTCTCGTTTGAAAATCCCTGGGACAGCAGAGGTGATTGAACTATAATTAACTGAGTACTTTTACACTGTAATAACTTTTTGAAGTCCACATAATATAAAATATTAACAATGTTATTTGTTACATAATAATGCATTTTTGTAGTTTTTTCCATTTGAAATTAAACATGCTATGCTGTATTTCAGGCCTGGAGTAGTCCTGTTAATCATTTAGTTACCTACAGATTACATTTGTGCTTTAAATGTCAAAGACCTCAGTCCTAGAAAACCAGTTTTAGTGATGAGAAGGTCATTAGGGGAACTGTTATACTTTACTGGTTTAAGTCATTTTTTTGTATTGAGGATTTACAGTTAAAAAGGAATGATGGTTGTCATGATAACTCGCTCTATGGCTGTAGATTATGATTATTAACAACATGAGTAGTTCCATCATTTTCAAACCCTATGCTTAGAATGCAATGTGGCTGCAGGTAACTTAATTTTTGATTGGACTCCTAACTTAATTAAGCAAGCTATTTTTTGCCAGTTTCTATGTTTTGGGGTCAATACAGAAATTACAAAACTAAGTTTGGTACCTTTCTATTAGACCAGGGGTGGGCAGATTCAGTCCTGGAGGGCCGCAGTGGCTGCAGGTTTTTGTTCCAACCCAGTTGTTTAATTAAAAAACAATCCTTTTCAATTATTTAATTGCATTACTTGGTAGTGCTTTAACTCTGCCATGTCAGGTCATTCTCATATCCTAGATTTATTTTCCTTTCTAAGAATATCATCCAAATGATTTGAAGTCTAAAACAGATGAGTAATTCTCAGTGCTTCACTTTTTTCTCTACACTTTCCTTCCAAGTGTTTAATTAAACCAAATAGTGCATAATACGTACTCGCAGGTGTAAATGAAAACAAGCTAAATGGAGAAATGTTGGTTTCTTTTTGTCTTTTGCATGTCATTGCTAATTTAATTAAAAACCAAGAATACAGCTGTTTAAGACTAAAATAAGCAATAAGAGTTCAAAATCTTAACGAGCAAGACTACTAAAGTGAAGCTGAAGTGTTACTTGAGCAATAAGTGCTTCTTATTAAGCAATTGGGTTGGAGCAAAAACCTGCAGCCACTGCGAACCTCCAGGACAGAATCTGCCCACCCCTGTATTAGACTGTACCAAGTATTTATACACAGTATGTTACATAGGAATAATTTTGTGTTTTTTTAACTTGCTTTTTAAGATTTTAATCATCATCATCATTTGCATTCTGCGTTTCCAAGTGTTCTGGTTATTTGATCCATTATAATTTAATGAGCACGTTATAGTGGGTCTGACACTGAAGTAGTTGCAGCCTTTTAGCATTCACTGTCTTTTTCCTGGGTGTCTGCTCTGTTCATTGTTAATTGTCTTTATTAAGATGTAATTAAGACAGCAAAGTACATGATAAAATAACAAAATTGAATCATACTGAGCTTTACCAAAATATAAATATTTCAAAATATGTTATAAATGTAAAAATCACACTGCTTTTCTGAATGATGGATAAATGAAGAGAAAAAAGACCAGCTAATTAATAACTCACTGATTGTGAAACTGTTTTGTTCAAAAACTTGCAGCCTCTATGGGGTCCCCAGGACTGAGTTTGAGAAGCACTAGAATACTGGAATTGATTAAGGTTTCATTTTTGCACTACGAAATGTTTTTAAAACCAAAGAGAATCTTAAAGCACACTAGCTATTTGTTTATTGACGTTTGTACAGACTGTCCTGGTTCAGCAGGAAACAGATAACTAATTTTTTGACACGAATTGTGAGATTCATGCAAAAGACAAAACAAAACAAAATAAAATATAAACAAAGCAACTGAAACCCAGACAAGAAGCAAGAATCAAAGTAGAAAAGCAGGGAAAAAAAGGGAAAACCAGGCAGGACCCGAATATCAGTAGCAAAGAGACGGTTTAATTTTGTGTTTAAAGGATTTATCCACAAGTTAGGTAAAGCCTGGTACAAACGCTGACATTTTATCCCGTCGTGCTGATGAACTTGAGGTTATGACACTGGAGACCATGCATCTATAAATGCTGGACCCAACCCTAGCGATGGTTACTCAAAATGGGGTCTAATATAGAAGATTCCATAGGACCCTAATATTCAACCCTGATCAAGACACAGACTACACATTAGATTTTTTGCTTGTATGCCTGACCAATATACATCTCCATTACTACCTTATCATCAAACTTTTGGATTCTTCCTTTCCCAAAAGTGATTTGTTCATAATATCACTTAAAAATCATTGGGCAATAAATGCAATAAATATAAGTGAAATTTAAGTAATTGTGTATTCTACATGAACAGAGAGCTGTAAGAGTGGAGTTATTTAATTACCTATGTTATGTTATGTTATTGAAATGACTACATTTGAATTTTTTTTTAAGGCAGGAAACTGGCACTATCACATTCTCAATATAAATTCTGCTGCTCAGACACTGACTATGACGGTGACATCTCGTCCAGCAAGTGTAAATGACCCTCCAGTGACTGTTAACGCTCATATGAATGCAGACAGTGCTGATGCAAAAACTCCAATTAAAGTGTATGCTGAAGTGAGCAAAGGATATTTACCAGTCCTGCGGGCGACAGTCACAGCTTTTATCGAAAGTAATACAAATAATCAAGAGCTTCGGCTGTTGGATAATGGTGCAGGTATGGCTGGGCTTCTTACATAATCCATGAAGAGTTTCAGGAGGATACTAGAAAGACTGCTTTGTATAATCAGCAATGCCTTTGATTTATATTCAACTTAGATATGTAGCAGTTTAATTTTTTTTACTTGTTTTAATAATCAAAACAAAATATATTAGTTGATAAGAATTTAATTTAAAAGCTCTTTGGGCTCAGACTGACACTCACTCTGATATGTCTTGAAAATTGAACAACTGTATAAAAAGACTAAATTCAGCCCAGATAGTTTTATAAAAGAAATACTTGATTGTACAGAATAGCTACGTTTATAATGATTAGAAGACTGGAAGATCATAATCTTTGCTACTATATATAGGAAAATCAAAGAACAGACTACAAGACTGCATGTGACACCATTTCTGTCACCAGTCAAAGAGAAGTGCAAATACTATTTGTCAAATACCAGTTTGTGTATTCAACTGACTGCACCAAAAAGCAATGTTTGTCATATTAGTTGCGTTAGAGTCATTTGACAGGATATACTAACTGTTTTTTGGTTGGAATTTCTTGAAACCAATTGGATAAAAGCAATATGGCTAAAGAATGAATTGGATCAATGGTTTAAGACACAGCATCAACAAAATATTAAACCTTAAAGTAAAACGTTGGGGTTTTGTTGTTATAATCTTTGTCAATCACTTTAGGCTGCTATACAAATAAAGCTTATTTTTATTAGATAGATAGATAGATAGATAGATAGATAGATAGATAGATAGATAGATAGATAGATAGATAGATAGATAGATAGATAGATAGATATCAGTTTATTTACAGTATATGGTCTGTTCATTGATTTTTCAGTAATGGTCCATGCAAACTTAAAGAGACTGCGGACCAAGCAGATGAGTCTGTAGCTTCCATACTGTATGAATTTAATACGACTGATTCAATATGCTCTTGTTTTACAGGTGCAGATGCCATCAAGAATGATGGTGTCTATTCTGGCTACTTTATTAATTTCAGTGGCAATGGTAGATACAGCCTAAAAGTAAAAGTTCAAGGAGGAGAAAAAGTGACAAGACTGTCTGACCGAAAGGGGACTCGTGCCTATTACAATCCTGGATACTATGTAGATGGTAGGAAGCCAAATACTCTTGGAAATGTCATCACATGCTTTATTGTTTCATTATTTAGCAGTCAATACTTGAAATACCCTTCCACCCTACTTTTGCTTTACAGTTAGTTTTTAAATCAGTAGATTGCCAGTAACAGTATGTTTATTTATACTATACAGTACTCCCATTGATAATGGGCCTGGAATGGTGTATTGATTTGCAGTTTTATGAAGGATTCAAACTCAAAGAAGAATACCAACCCAAGGTGTCTGTCATGCTTTATTTAAAATGAATCGTATATAGGATTGAAAAGCCAAACTATAAGTCATAAAGTATTTTCTGAATTCTTTAAAACAACTACCTAAATATACTGAAAAATTAGTTTTATTTATTTATTCAATCCATTGTTGTGCTTTTGTTTTCCAGCTTGGCCTATTGCTAGGTGACAGTTCGCTGTCACTCTTCGTCAGTATTAAAGCATAGCATCAATGTCTTGAGTCCTTGGTTTCCTCTGAATTCTCTCCAGTTTCTCCTACATTTTCAAGATTATTTTCAGTTTACTATTATTTAGAAGGATTTTGAATTCTTTTGCATTTCTACTTACACATGCATACTCCCAAGTTTTGACCGGAGACTACAATATCTTATTAGTCCAACAGAAAGATCTGAAATTTGATACGTTGTCCTGTGTCATTCAGGAGATCAGTAAAAGTAACACTTGTGATTAAACTTAGCGGATCATTTTAGAGAGAACTTGAGCTTAAGTGAGGGTTATTCCGGCTTAGAGATGAAGGCTTTCAGTATCCACTGGCAAATTGGGTCTTTCATGTGTCTTTCATTAACATATGGAGACACACATTTAGAGACAACGATTAAAATAAAAAAAAGAGAAATGGTGGGAAAATGATTCTTTACAAGCAGGTAGTTTTAGCAAACATTCCTGTCATGTATTTGAAACAGAATGAATGTCTTAAAAAATTAATGGGAAACTGGAAACTGTGAGCTCCAATTCAACCATAGTATACTGGGTTCTGAATTTTTGTCTGTAACTTTTAAATCTTCTTAAATACTGTAGAATATACTGTATCAAATTTCAAATGTCTCTCTTTGACTAACAAGATATTGTAGTTTTCAGTCAGTGCATGTGTAAGTTAAAATACAAAGAGAACCAGCAGTCATACCACATGCACTTCAGAACAGGTCATCCAACTGAGGCTAAGCATGTTCGAGCTTGGCAGTACTTGGACGTGAGACCTTTTAGGAAATGCTTGGGTTGCTGAAGGAAGAGCTGTTGGTGAGGCCAGCAGGGGGCACTTACCCTGTGGTCTGAATGTGGACGGGGACACTGTGCTGTAAAAATGGTGCCGTCCTCTGAATGAGACGATGAGACGTAAAACCAGGGACCTGATTCTCTATGACAATAAAAGATCCCTGGGCATCTTTCATAAACAGCAGAGTGTATGCCGATGTCCTGGCTACACTGCCCATCATGGTCTAGTCATTCTGGGCCCCTAATCATCCTTTGTCTCTAATTGGATATCTCACCACTTCACCACCTAATAGTTAATGTGTGGTAAGCGTACTGGCGCAAAATCGCTGCCATGCCATCATCAAAGTGGATGCTACACTCACTATGTAAAGCACTCTGATTTGTGAGAAAAAGCACTATATAAATGTAAAGAATTATTATTATTACTTATTCTCCTAAAGTAATTGCTAATAGTAAATTAAACCTGTATGCGTGTGTACAAAATTGCAGTCCTATTCAAAGGAGTGACATGTCATAGGAGTGACATAACAAAGGAGTGAAACCTCAGATATAAATTTCAAAGGAGTGACAACCATCCAACCAACCATCCAAGTGGTAGGTGAGGTGACAACGATTTTTTTGGCGAGTGTACTTTCAGTTGTGTGTGGTAGGTGACTCGTTATGTCACTCCAATAAAATGTCAGTCCTTTAATATGGTATTTATGTCACTCCTTTGTTATGTCACCCTTATGAAGTGTCACTCCTTCGATACAGACACCAAAATTTTGTCTAATGGAGAATATTCATCTCATTCAGTGTGCAGTTTCCCATTAATTTCTTGATGTGGGATGAAAACTGGTAACCTGAGCGCAATATAAAAGAATGGAAAATAGATTAGCTATAGTTTGTAGCATCACACATTGTAATTGCTTAACTGAGCAGAATTCTGTGACTTCAAGACAAAATACTACACTTAACTGCTATAACAGGAAAATAAATCATCTTTATAGAGTACTTACTATGCATAATAGTGGGGGTCAACCAAAACTGCTCCGGAAGCTATGACATAAAAACTTAGAGAATAAGAAAACCAAGCTTAAGAAGAAGAGGAAGGGGAAATCAGTAGTAGAAAATTGTTGGTACAGAAAGAGACATTTTAGGTTCTAGTGATCATGCCATAGTGGTGACCTTCTGTGTGGGTAGAGAGGGAAAGGTGGACACAGATGACAAGAAATATAGTGAACTGAAGAACAGTTTATTTGTTTGCCAGGTTCAAAAAAGAATAAAGGAATAATGGTACAAATAACAGAAAAAATAACCTATGGGGCCATTTACAAGCTTAAGCTCTATAATTAGATAGATAGATAGATAGATAGATAGATAGATAGATAGATAGATAGATAGATAGATAGATAGATAGATAGATAGATAGATAGATAGATAGATAGATAGATAGATAGATAGATAGATAGATACTTTATTAATCCCAGGGGGAAATTCACATATCTCTTTAAAATTATGGCCATGGAGGATGCCCTAACTAAGCCAACCCTGTTGTTTGCTAGGCACGAAAGAACACTGTAAAGTAAATATTTTGGCTTCCACCTAGTTTATGGACCTACAGCATGGTCATTTTATTCTTCAACTTCCACGGTTCCATACAGCCCTGTATTTAGTAAAAGTAACAGCAGTAGTTTTAATATCATTTAATGTACAGAGTATTCACTTGCATGTTGGATCAACATTAAACACGTCACCACTTTCTGGCAGCATGATGAACAAGAACACATTAATATACAGAGACTTCATTTTAACAATAGAAAACTCACATTGATTTACCTGATGCACTCCTTACTCTTGTTTCTGCAATCCCATTAAGTGAAACCTTGTGGATAAAACTGATTCTAATTGCAATTGGCAGCTGGAGCAACATTTATCAGTCAGAGTTCAACATAACAGGTACATTTGTAAAAATACGACTTATTCCATGATGCTTCTCAGATAATTTGTTTTGAAGTGAAATATGACTTTTTATTTATCTTCATATATTCTCAGCACAGATTGCTCTGATGTAATATATACAGCATCGTATGATTGCTTTATACATGACTTCAGTATTCTTTCTTTTGGGTGGTATAGTCATGCAGTGGTTAATACTGCTGCTTTACAGCTCCGAAGTGTTTTAGGTTCAGGTTATAAGTGTGTACACTCTCCACAAGTTCTGTGGAGAGTAGCTTAGTTGGCTTCTGGTTATTCCACAGCCAATGCTGCTGTACCCTTCCTAAGCTGACCTTCCACAGTTTCTTCCATGCAGTCATCTGCCTTGTGCGCTTGTCTAAACGTTCATACAGCCAGTACTGCCTCGCACTGGTCATTTGGGGTTAGAGGTAACACCATCTGCACACAATTTCCCCAACTCTGTAAGCTGCCCCAAACCAGGATCCTTATGGAGCACTGCTGGTAACATTCTCAGATCAGCAGAAAAGCACCTAACAAAAGTAGTTTCAGACATGTGCTCTGTAATATCAGCCACTTGTTTCATCCTCTACACCAAAATAAATTGTGCCATGCTTTTTCACATGGAAAATAAGGTTCCAAATAAAATAAAAATTTATGAGCTAATACTGCAAATTTTGCTTTTGTTTTGAAAATTTTTGGCAAAGTGAAATTCTAAATTTTGCTGCAGAGTCAATTGCATTCTAATTGTTCTGCTTATCATTATTCAGTTTGCTTAAAAGATGCACATTTAATAGGAAAAAACCATAGCATAAGAGAAAGTCAAAGAGTAAAGTCTGTAACTGAATACACCTAATATGCAAAAGGGTATACATGAGGAAATAAAACTATATAGCTATATATTGTAAATGAAATGAATAATAAAAGAGAGAAAAAATGGCCACTTGTCAATAATTAAGATAACAAAAAAAGTTGGTTATAATGAGACAACTTAAATCTAGTATATAACTTAGGAAGTAACAAACATACAAAAAACTCAGTAGTCTTAAAAATTGTGCAGAATTTGGACCATTTTTGCTTTGCTCAAGCATTAGGGTAGTATTTCCCACCCTTTTTGTTGTCACGACTCACTTTTTCCCATATAAGACCAGGACGATAGCATTGAGCACGTACAGCAACCCACCTTGGCCCACTGAAACACACTTCGGGAACAACTACTATTTTAAACAATAGAAACTTTTGGGAGTCACTTTTGGATCATGGATTGCCACTGATGGGTCGCAACCCAGTGGTTGAGAAATACTGCATTAGAGGAAAAAGCTTCATCTTTCTAAAACAATTTCTTTGTCAACAGGTAAAATTGAAAAGAACCCAGACAAACCCTCAGTACCTGAAGAAGACCTTCAGACTAATTTAGGAAACTTCACCAGGACCACTATTGGAGGCGTCTTTGTGGTGACAGGTTCACCGCCTGGCTCACAGCCTCCTGTCTTTCCACCCTGCCAAATAACAGACCTGGATGCGAATATTAAAGATGAAAAGGTTTTTCTCAGATGGACAGCACCTGGAGAAATCATGGACCAAGGCACAGGTAACTTGATTTTAAGAGCAAAATGTCCTCTAAATGCAGAATTAATTCTAGAAAATTGGATGTTTAGCTGTTGCTAAAGGGACAACTATGAGGGCTCGATTTCCAGAAAAACAGGAAAGAAATTCTTGAGTAACATCTTACAGGGGATTTTCATATTTTGCATTGCTAAAAGCTACATAGCTAAAATTGAAAAAAGTGAAATGTGAGCTGTGACCACCAGGGAGCACACTGGCTTCTCAACACCCAACACAACAGACACTTGGCACAAGCGCAGCAACACACACGTTTATTTATAAAGGGAAAACACTTTTCCTTCATTCCCCCTACAGCACCAAGCACAGTACAATAAGCACAGCACTTTATTTTCTTCTTTCTCTCTGTCACTCCTTTTGCCTCCACTCCTCCTCTGGCAAGCTTTGTCGTCTTCCTCCCCACTCTGGCTCTCGGAATGAAGGCAGGCGCTCCCTTTATGCTGGTCCCTTTAGCTCCCCCTGTTGGCATTCCCAGAACCCAACAGGGCTGAGTCGACAAGTACCAATTCCCATAGAGCCCTGTGGGAATCTGAGGCGCTGTTGTATCCCATGGGGGCTGCCAAGTAGCAGTCTGGGGGAGATAGCACCCTTCAAAACCATCTCCCCTGTCCTTCCTTTAAGGAGGCATCCTGGCCAGGTAAAGATGACGGCCGTCCCTCACAGAGCTAATATATACAGTGGTGTGAAAAACTATTTGCCCCCTTCCTGATTTCTTATTCTTTTGCATGTTTGTCACACAAAATGTTTCTGATCATCAAACACATTTAACCATTAGTCAAATATAACACAAGTAAACACAAAATGCAGTTTTTAAATGATGGTGTTTATTATTTAGGGAGAAAAAAAATCCAAACCTACATGGCCCTGTGTGAAAAAGTAATTGCCCCCTTGTTAAAAAATAACCTAACTGTGGTGTATCACACCTGAGTTCAATTTCCGTAGCCACCCCCAGGCCTGATTACTGCCACACCTGTTTCAATCAAGAAATCACTTAAATAGGAGCTGCCTGACACAGAGAAGTAGACCAAAAGCACCTCAAAAGCTAGACATCATGCCAAGATCCAAAGAAATTCAGGAACAAATGAGAACAGAAGTAATTGAGATCTATCAGTCTGGTAAAGGTTATAAAGCCATTTCTAAAGCTTTGGGACTCCAGCAAACCACAGTGAGAGCCATTATCCACAAATGGCAAAAACATGGAATAGTGGTGAACCTTCCCAGGAGTGGCCAGCCGACCAAAATTACCCCAAGAGCGCAGAGACGACTCATCCGGGAGGTCACAAAAGACCCCAGGACAACGTCTAAAGAACTGCAGGCCTCACTTGCCTCAATTAAGGTCAGTGTTCACGACTCCACCATAAGAAAGAGACTGGGCAAAAACGGCCTGCACGGCAGATGTCCAAGACGCAAACCACTGTTAAGCAAAAAGAACATTAGGGCTCGTCTCAATTTTGCTAAGAAACATCTCAATGATTGCCAAGACTTTTGGGAAAATACCTTGTGGACTGATGAGTCAAAAGTTGAACTTTTTGGAAGGCATATGTCCCGTTACATCTGGCGTAAAAGGAACACAGCATTTCAGAAAAAGAACATCATACCAACAGTAAAATATGGTGGTGGTAATGTGATGGTCTGGGGTTGTTTTGCTGCTTCAGGACCCGGAAGGCTTGCTGTGATAGATGGAACCATGAATTCTACTGTCTACCAAAAAATCCTGAAGGAGAATGTCCGGCCATCTGTTCATCAACTCAAGCTGAAGCGATCTTGGGTGCTGCAACAGGACAATGACCCAAAACACACCAGCAAATCCACCTCTGAATGGCTGAAGAAAAACAAAATGAAGACTTTGGAGTGGCCTAGCCAAAGTCCTGACCTGAATCCAATTGAGATGCTATGGCATGACCTTAAAAAGGCGGTTCATGCTAGAAAACCCTCAAATAAAGCTGAATTACAACAATTTTGCAAAGATGAGTGGGCCAAAATTCCTCCAGAGCGCTGTGAAAGACTCATTGCAAGTTATCGCAAACGCTTGATTGCAGTTATTGCTGCTAAGGGTGGCCCAACCAGTTATTAGGTTCAGGGGGCAATTACTTTTTCACACAGGGCCATGTAGGTTTGGATTTTTTTCTCTCCCTAAATAATAAAAACCACCATTTACAAACTGCATTTTGTGTTTACTTGTGTTATATTTGACTAATGGTTAAATGTGTTTGATGATCAGAAACATTTTGTGTGACAAACATGCAAAAGAATAAGAAATCAGGAAGGGGGCAAATAGTTTTTCACACCACTGTATATATATATATATATATATATATACAGTGCATCCGGAAAGTATTCACAGCGCATCACTTTTTCCACATTTTGTTATGTTACAGCCTTATTCCAAAATGGATTAAATTCATTTTTTTCCTCAGAATTCTACACACAACACCCCATAATGACAATGTGAAAAAAGTTTACTTGAGCTTTTTGCAAATTTATTAAAAATAAAAAAATTGAGAAAGCACATGTACATAAGTATTCACAGCCTTTCCTTAATACTTTGTCGATGCACCTTTGGCAGCAATTACAGCCTCAAGTCTTGTTGAATATGATGCCACAAGCTTGGCACACCTATCCTTTGCCAGTTTCCATTCTTCTTTGCGCTATGAATACTTTCTGGATGCACGGTATATATATATATATATATACATATATTTTTTACTTTCTTTTACAATAAATATATAAATGATAGCATAATTATATCAGCTGTGTAATAGGAAGTATTGCAAGAGGCAAAGAAAGTTTGAATATTATGAAATCCAAAAGATTTCTTTAACACAGCAGACATGTTTTAAACTATTGCTCATATTACCATAGATTTGTATTAACAAAAACGTCATTTGATGTCAATAGACACTAAACTTAATTTCACATTTTAATATTCAACCGCACAATTCACTTTAAAGGGTGTTGGACTTTAACTAGACAGGGGGTGAAAGAAATTAACATTATTCCTTTGGCAAAACTGTCCACTCTTTTTGCACGAGTATATTTCTCAGTAAAGGACCTAGATGAAAGCAAAACAGTCAACATGGCTAATCACAACCAATGATGAGACAAAATGACATACTCTGAGGCAAAAGCTACAAGGCAATGCAATTTTTTATCCGGATTAGTTGAGAAGAAAACACTGTACCTAAGGTTTTAGGTGCCCATTCCACTTTGGATGGCAGAAAACTTTGTGCCCAATGATGATAGTGTCCTCCCATCGGCCTCAGCACAATCCTAGCTACCTGATGGGAATGGTAGACTTCACACTGGTAATTAGATAGATAGATAGATAGATAGATAGATAGATAGATAGATAGATAGATAGATAGATAGATAGATAGATAGATAGATAGATAGATAGATAGATAGATAGATAGATAGATAGATAGATAGATACTTTATTAATCCCAGGGGGAAAGTCACATACTCCAGCAGCAAAAAATATTAAATTAAAGAGTAATAAAAAATGCAGGTAAAAAACAGACAATAACTTGAATAATGTTCAACGTTTACCCCCTCTGGTGGAATTGAAGAGTCGCATAGTTTGGGGGAGGAATGATCTTCTCAGTCTGTCAGTGGAGCAGGACAGTGACAGCAGTCTGTCACTGAAACTGCTCCTCTGTCTGGAGATGACACTGTTTAATGGATGTAGTGGATTCTCCATAATTGATAGGAGCCTGCTGAGTGCCCGTTGCTCTGCTACGGATGTCAAACCGTCCAGCTCTATGCCAACAATAGAGCTTGCCTTCCTCACCAGTTTGTTCAGGCGTGAGGCATCCTTCTTCTTAATGCTGCCTCCCCAGCACACCACTGCGTAGAAGAGGGCACTAGCCACAACCATCTGATAGAACATCTGCAGCATCTTACTGCAGATGTTGAAGGATGCCAGTCTTCTAAGGAAGTACAGGCGGCTCTGTCCTTTCTTGCACAGAGAATCAGTATTGGCAGTCCAGTCCAATTTATCGTCCAGCTGCACTCCCAGGTATTTATAGGTCTGCACCCTCTGCACACAGTCACCTCTGATGATCCATGAGGGGCCTGGGTCTCCTAAAATCCACCACCAGTTCCTTGGTTTTGCTGGTGTTCAGTTGTAGGTGGTTTAAGTCGCACCATTTAACAAAGTCCTTGATGAGGTTTCTATACTCCTCCTCCTGCCCACTCCTGATGCAGCCCACGATAGCAGTGTCGTCAGCAAACTTTTGCACGTGGCAGGACTCCGAGTTATATTGGAAGTCCGATGTATATAGGCTGAATAGGACCGGAGAAAGTACAGTCCCCTGCGGCGCTCCTGTGTTGCTGACCACAATGTCAGATCTGCAATTCCCGAGACGCACATACTGAGGTCTGTTTGTAAGATAGTCCATGATCCATGCCACCAGGTATGAATCTACTCCCATCTCTGTCAGCTTGTCCCTAAGAAGCAGAGGTTGGACGGTGTTGAAGGTGCTAGAGAAGTCTAGAAACATAATTCTTACAGCGCCACTGCCTCTGTCCAAGTGGGAGAGGGATCGATGTAGCATATAGATGATGGCATCTTCCGCTCCCCATTACAATCTTTCTCCCTGATATGCCATATAGAAGATATTTTAAGCTGGACCAATGGCTACTCACATGCATATGATATGCAAATCAGTTGCACTGTTTGTGCGAAATCGGCAAACAAACAAGCAGACAAACAAACAGCTTATGATTCTATTAGACATACACATAGAAATAACCTCACACTAAACATGTCAATAAGGAAGTCTTCTATTTAAGATGCAAAATATGGTGAAAATGTTAGTTTTCTTGGTTATTACATTTTAAGAACAGGGCTGGAAATAGATTAAGTTAAAATTTGGTTGATTATGGAGTAGGAAATGATTCATTCAGTAAAACAATTTCAGTGATTTTTTGGCTTTTCTAATCATTACTGTTGGCTCATGAAATATTTAAGTACAGTAATTGTTCTTACTACTCTTTTGACTAAAAAGATCTAATCTTTTATCTTTTACATCTGTTAATGCATCAGTACCATCCCTGAACAATTTAATGAATAATTAACAAATTCTCTCATGGGAACTTGTTGCAGGCAGGAACCACTACTAATATTTTATGCTGACAGGAAAAGAAATATTTCTTCCTATTTTTTATTTTTTAGCATTAGTTAGTTTTGTGACTGGGAAAGAAGACAGTTTAACACAAGCAAACAAGGACAAGGTCATTTTAACAGGCAGTTTCAAAAATCTCTGGCATCAAATACAAAATGAAAAGATTCTTGCTCAATATGTCTTGGCATGGGTCAGAATTAAACTAATCTAATGTACCATAACAAAAGCAAGTGCAAAGCAGCCTTGTATCCTAAAGTTACAATAGCAAACACATTGCCACTGTTCTCAAGTCAAGACGTCACACACAATGACACTACTGATCATGTAGCAGCAAAGCCAATATGAACAAAAGAAGTTATCGCTATACAAAACTGCAATATACATGAGGTAAACTACCAGCACAAGATGGTGGGAAGTGATGTCATTATCATAACAATAATACAAGTGAAAAAACTGTTTCTAATGAAGAAAATAACATTCAAAAGTGAAAATAAATGCAGACCATGACAATTCTGAAGTTGGGCGAAAGAATTGTGTTTGTTTGCTCTGATTTGATGTACTTTATTAATCCCCAAGGAGAAATTGTCTTTTCGCATGACCTTTGGAGGTTAGAGTGCAAGGACAGCCATTGTACAGCACCCCCGGAGCAATTTTTAAGTTGAGGGCCTTACTCAAGGGCCCAAATGGGTTTACTTTCTTATTACTTGGTAATTTCTGAACATTTCCCACTTTCCATTTGTCTTGACTGAAATTCGATTCAATCATCACATCACATTACGCCATTCTCGCCATCCTTGCCATCCTTCTTCAGTAATTGCTAATGAGGAAGAAGGATATAAATGCTGAAGTGCTAAGGTATAACATACACTGAAAGGGTTATGGGCTGAGGGATCGCTCTTGGGTTCCCATTACTGGCATTCAAGCTGCAGAAAGACCTTGTGCTTTCCATTGCATAGATGTTACCCTGGTAAGCAGGATGTGAGTGTTGGGAACCCACACCTTAGAAGAGGGAATTTATCATGATTTCCTGGGCTTCATCAATATAATTTGATTTTTGAAATTTGTTGTATGTATAAGTTTGGTAAGTTTTGATAAGTTAGGTTGTGGAATATTGTCTGACAGATGCTCTGTGTCAACTGATGTATGGCACTTTACATGCAATCTAAAACATGGCACCGTGCAGGGATCGGCATGCTAGTTTTTTTCCTGAAAATATAAAAAAACTCTTTTTTGCAAATCAAAGATTTTGTTTTTGATAGTTAGAGCTAAAATTCTCAGCTAGTGTTTAATTTTGTGCTTTGTTCTTTTGACCCCTTTTGCATATTGAGCTTCTTTGTGAGCTTTTTCATGTCCTGAACTCCTGCCAGCCTTTGACAATGTCTTTAGTGTTTCCCTCTTTACAATTATTCATTTTCTGGTCCTCCTGCTTTAGGTAGGCCTTTGTTTTATCAATTCTTTCTGCCTCTTTTTTAGGGTCTTTGATCTCTTTCAGTTGGCTCCTTATCAAGATGCATAGCACCCTTACTGGGCTTGTATTGTGTCTTTGTCCACCTTGGTTGTATTTTTATTAACTGTTTGTTAGCAGTGATCAAACAGAATTACAAATTAAATCTACTCTTTTTTAATGTTTTGTTTTCTTTACAGCTGCAAAGTATGAAATACGAATGAGTACAACTTACCAAGACCTGAAAGATCAGTTTGACAATGCCACAGTTGTAAATACATCTAATCTTGTGCCTCTAGAAGCAGGCAACATGGAATTGTTTTCTTTTAAACCAGAAGACATTACTATAGAAAATGGAACAATCATTTATTTTGCTGCAAGGGCCGGTAGCAAGTCTTCTGATATGGCAGAGGTTTCCAACATCGCCCAAGCACAAATGGTGCTCCCTTACATCCCTGCAGTGCCTGACCCTAACCCTAACCCTAACCCTGGTACTCCCGATAAGCCAGGTAGTGTGAATATTACAACTCTCGTTTTAGCTATAACATGCTCTATTGCTGGCATCTGCATTATTGCAAGCATTAGCATGTGTATTGTAAAGAAGAATCAAAGAGCAAGAACAGCTCCAGCCGTATGAGCACATAAACTGGTGTGAGGGACAAGTAACTTAATTATATGTGATTTAAAATATAAAAAATGGCATCATAATATCTTTGAATTGATTTTTTTACAATATGCAACATGTTATTTTTCTAATTTGTTTCAGAAGATTTAAAGCTGTTTGAAATTAAATGAATATAAACTACCACAGTAGCTTTGCCTAAAGTTGAATTTCTTGGCTTGATGTTTGTTGCGGCGGCATGGTGGCGCAGTGGGTAGCGCTGCTGCCTCGCAGTTGGGAGACCTGGGGACCTGGGTTCGCTTCCTGGGTCCTCCCTGCGTGGAGTTTGCATGTTCTCCCTGTGTCTGCGTGGGTTTCCTCCGGGCGCTCCGGTTTCCTCCCACAGTCTAAAGACATGCAGGGTAGGTGGATTGGCGATTCTAAATTGGCCCTTTGGTGTGTGCTTGGTGTTTGTGTGTGTCCTGCGGTGGGTTGGCACCCTGCCCGGGATTGTTTCCTGCCTTGTGCCCTGTGTGGGCTGGGATTGGCTCCAGCAGACCCCCGTGACCCTGTGTTTGGATTCAGCGGGTTGGAAAATGGATGGATGTTTGTTGCATACAACTTAATTATGCAATTTAAATGTTAGTATTAGTCACAGCCATGACTGCTAAGTGATGGCGACAAATCGCAGAAGAAGAGTTTGTGTTATAATCAGGCCTGTCAAGGTCAATTATGAGCTTGACATCCAAGTAATTATGTAAAAGTCTAGAAGAATGATGAAGAGGTGACATTTAATCTTTGCATACTATCAAAGATAAGACAAGAGCCACAAAAAAGGGTTGGGGCAGCCACCCATATAATTTTTCCTAGCTGCAAATGGATGAATTTTTATTACAGAAGTGTACAGGTTCGAGTCCAAAACAAAACTAACTGGTGAGGAAGTGAGGTAATGATGGCTGGAATCAGAAGTGGCATCATCAGACTCAAGGGGCGTCTTCTGGACCAGACGTGATGTCATTGGGTTTGTGACTGGAAGGGGCATCTTCTGGACCGGAAGTGATGTCATGGGGCTCCCAACCAGAAGTGACATCATGAAGGCCAGGTGGAATTTCCTGTAATGGGTCTACAGTGAAAAAAGAGAAAGGATCAGTGCACCTCGCCACCCCCCTGGTCTGGTGTGGAATTACCTTCCTTCGAGCCCTTTAGCTGCTTCCCATACGCACATGTGTGACATTACCAAATATATGTTTAGAATTGTACTAAACAAGTAATCTGCTTTCAACCGTCTTCCTGATCTAATGACAAATGCATTAATTCCACTTTCTACTAAATGGAGGTTTCCACACCACAAGGTCCCTGCACAGATGGCAGCAATATCATTTTTGTGAACATTTTCTACAAGTACATAAAGCTGTGATCTCTGTCAGGTTATAAGCATTCTTACAAGTGTGGTCACAATGACAGTAACATATAGAGCATTACAGTGTTATCCCAGAATTTGGTAAGATTTGCATAGTAACAAAATTTGACTGACCGATTAAATTCCCAGGTTTAAAATCACATTCAGCATTTCAGGATGAAGAATGTCACATTGCATTAAAAGTCTGTATTCACAGATGTGAGAAACCGGGCTTTTGCCCTAAAGAAATGATCTGGTGAGAGTTGTGAAATACAATGTCAAAAACACCTAGTAATTCTAAAATTAATAAGAATTGTGAGCATCCGTGTTTCCAGACCTATTTATACAGGGTGAAAAATGAATGCCTTCACCCCAAATGCAGAATCACTTAGCAAATGCATGACATAGCCATGCCCTATGATGTTAGTGTCCCAGCATTTTGGATGGAAGAATATAAGATTGCCAGAAGACAGATGTGAGGGCATTCATGGAGTCCAGATGAGAACATTTCTTTATTTGCGCAGAGTTATGCACAAATGTCTTAGTCCAGGAAGTGAGCAATCAATTAAACAATTCATCTGCTTTTATACATTTTGCCTTATCTAAAACATCACGTCATCTGATTCTTAAAATGCAGAACTTTATCACCTTATCCATCTAAGGCCACCATTAAAATTTGACTCCTGTCAACTCTCCCATTGATCTTAGCACTGCTTCATAGGAGGGGTGTATGGGCTTTCCTATCAGTTTATCCCCACTTTCTTTAGAGGAGTTCATTACTCATTTACCTCATTCTAACCTTGGAAAATTATGTTGGTAGCTTCTCTAAGACAAGGCAGAGACTTTCTGTGCTCAAGTTGCACTTAGTTAACCTTTGAGTTTCATTCAATCCTTTTGTTCATTGTTCCTTCATGTTTAATAATTCATTCTGTTCTAGCTTCATATATGTAATGTTTCTTTGCTCGACCGGGAAGCCATGATAAAAGAAGGATATGGATGTATGGGCATCCCAACCTGGTTGGCTAGTGGTACCCTTCCAGGTTGGGAGGCCATTATGAGGGAAGGATAGAGGAAGACTGCTCGCCGTGACCATGCGTTCCCCCAGTATACTGGTTGGTGGAATCCCTCTGGTATGGCTCCCTTTTGGACACCTCCACAGGGCTGCATGGGAATTGCAGTTTTGCAGGGCAGCTCTGTTGTGGTTCTCAGTTGCCACAAGGGAGAGCTGCTAGGCACAGGTTACCATATTATGGAGAGGTTCTGCCAGACGCAGAGGTGCTTCCTGCTGGTAATCCTGTTGCACAGGGACTATGTTATAATAAGTTTGTTATAATATTAAGTTTAATGTCACTGTCTCTGTGCAGACATTTTAAATCTGTTTTTCTTTTCTTTGTACATGCATAGCTGAGCCAGATTTAGCACAAAGGGGTTCAGCATTTAGAATTGCTGGGCCAAGCATAGGACAAGATAGACAAAGACAGCTGGAGGAATGTATAGTCAGCCTAAAGACAGATGTATACTATTTTGGCCTCTGTTAAAAGTCAGCACAAAATTTTCTTCCCTTGTTTGGAACCTAAGTAAGGGCCTGCACATGGAGAAACCATTATAAAAGACTTGGACAGCAGCCAAACATTTTGAAGTCGATGGACGGATGGGTGATATCGTCATCCGTTCTGAAAAGCCTTCCAGCGCAGGGACGAAAGATGTCAGACTGTATAGATCAAGATCCTACCTTGGTATTGTCTTGCTATAGGCTTCCCATCTGTAATGCCACATAAATCGTCAGTAAAGAAAGCTATGTTATTTTCTCTTATGTGATTTTTACCGCCGTATCACCATGGGAGGGATATCGCCTTTTAATATCATATCTATATAGTTTTCAGTTACTTAAAACGCCGCAATTACAAAAGAACGTATTCCAACTAGAGAGGTATCGCCCCCCTACAGGAACAGACTATTCCAGGGTTCGGGCTGAAAAGCAGCCACATCTGGGGGTCAGAGTCAGGAGGAAGTGGACGAGTCTTGCTTAGAAGGGAGTGAAGATGATAAAGGAAAGAAAAAAAAATCTGTAACAGGTATTTTGGTAAATAAAGATATCTTTCTTTGAACCCATGACTTTGTGGTTTGTTTGTATTTGGGTGTTTGGGGGTGGTGGTGTGCCCCCTACAGGTCACACACTATATATATATATATATATATATATATATATATATATATATATATATATTTATATATATATATATATATATATACACAGTGCATCCAGAAAGTATTCACAGCGCATCACTTTTTCCACATTTTGTTATTTTACAGCCTTATTCCAAAATGGATTAAATTCATTTTTTTCCTCAGAATTCTACACACATCACCCCATAATGACAAGGTGAAAAAAGTTTACTTGAGATTTTTGCAAATTTATTAAAAATAAAAAAATGGAGAAAGCACTTGTACATAAGTATTCACAGCCTTTGCCATGAAGCTCAAAATTGAGCTCAGGTGCATCCTGTTTCCCCTGATCATCCTTGAGATGTTTCTGCAGCTTAATTGGAGTCCACCTGTGGTAAATTCAGTTGATTGGACATGATTTGGAAAGGCACACACCTGTCTATATAAGGTCCCACAGTTGACAGTTCATGTCAGAGCACAAACCAAGCATGAAGTCAAAGGAATTGTCTGTTGACCACCGAGACAGGATTGTCTCGAGGCACAAATCTGGGGAAGGTTACAGAAAATTTTCTACTGCTTTGAAGGTCCCAATGAGCACAGTGGCCACCATCATCCGTAAGTGGAAGAAGTTCGAAACCACCAGGACTCTTCCTAGAGCTGGCTGGCCATCTAAACTGAGTGAACGAGGGAGAAGGGCCTTAGTCAGGGAGGTGGCCAAGAACCCGATGGTCACTCTGTCAGAGCTCCAGAGGTCCTCTGTGGAGAGAGGAGAACCTTCCAGAAGGACAACCATCTCTGCAGCAATCCACCAATCAGGCCTGTATGGTAGAGTGGCCAGCCGGAAGCCACTCTTTAGTAAAAGGCACATGGCAGCCCACCTGGAGTTTGCCAAAAGGCACCTGAAGGACTCTCAGACAATGAGAAAGAAAATTCTCTGGTCTGATGAGACAAAGATTGAACTCTTTGGTGTGAATGCCAGGCGTCACGTTTGGAGGAAACCAGGCACCGCTCATCACCAGGCCAATACCATCCCTACAGTGAAGCATGGTGGTGGCAGCAGCATCATGCTGTGGGGATGTTTTTCAGCGGCAGGGACTGGGAGACTAGTCAGGATAAAGGGAAAGATGACTGCAACAATGTACAGAGACATCCTGGATGAAAACCTGCTCTAGAGCGCTCTTGACCTCAGACTGGGGCGACGGTTCATCTTTCAGCAGGACAACGACCCTAAGCACACAGCCAAGATATTAAAGGAGTGGCTTCAGGACAACTCTGTGAATGTCCTTGAGTGGCCCAGCCAGAGCCCAGACTTGAATCCGATTGAACATCTCTGGAGAGATCTTAAAATGGCTGTGCACCGACGCTTCCCATCCAACCTGATGGGGCTTGAGAGGTGCTGCAAAGAGGAATGGGCAAAACTGGCCAAGGATACGTGTGCCAAGCTTGTGGCATCATATTCAAAAAGAATTGAGGCTGTAATTGCTGCCAAAGGTGCATCGACAAAGTATTGAGCAAAGGCTGTGAATACTTATGTACATGTGATTTCTCAGTTTTTTTATTTTTAATACATTTGCAAAAACCTCAAGTAAACTTTTTCACATTGTCATTATGGGGTGTTGTGTGTAGAATTCTGAGGAAAAAAATGAATTTAATCCATTTTGAAATAAGGCTGTAACATAACAAAATGTGAAAAAACTGATGCGCTGTGAATACTTTCCGGATGCACTGTGTATATATATATATATATATATATATATATATATATATATATATATATATATATATATATATATATATCAACCATTCTGTGATCTGCTCTTCACAAACTGAGGGCACCGTGGTAGATGTTAGCAGATCGTTGGCCAACCACAAGCGTTACCTGGTAGGTAACCACCCATACAATCAGATTGTGACACAGACTTCGAATGCCGTGAATGTAATTACCCCGATCTACATGCTGTCAAATAAACGAACCACACGCCGTGGCGCAGCGTTAGGGGCATCGCCTCTGACGCTGACGTCCGAGGTTCAATTCCCGAGAGGGAGTGCAGTGGAGTGTGTACACCTGATGAGCCCAGAATGAGGGCGAAACACGTGTCGTGTACTCTTTGCATTTATTTGACAGTAAACTATTTCAACCATTCTATGATCTGCTCTTCACAAACTGAGGGCACCGTGGCAGATGTTAGCAGATTGCTGGCCAACCACAAGCGTTACCTGATAGGTAACCACCCATACAATCAGATTGTGACACAGACTTCGAATGCCGTGAATATATATATATATATATATATATATATATATATATATATATATATATATATATATATATACTGTATATATATATATATATATATATATATACTGTATATATATATATATATATATATACAGTATATATATATATATATATAGTACTGTGCAAAGTTTTAGGCAGGTGTGAAAAAATACTGTAAACTAAGAATGCTTGCACAAAGACAAGTGTAGCTGCATTTTTCCAAAGTTACCAAAGTTCAGCAGCTCTAACTCAAAAAATGGGATTCAACAAAAGCCTGATGCGTAGAAATGATTACACAGACACAACTATTGTTTTCAAATCACTAGCAATAACACTGCAAACAAACATTTTAAAAATTTCATATTTCAAACATTGGCTGTTTCTTGAAGTAGGCACAGTTTATTCACGGGTCTGTCCAGTGTGCTGTTTTTGGTCTGCACACAAACTCTTCTGACTGCACCTTTGGCACCTGGCATTGTCTTGATGACTCGACCCATTACCCAGGAATTATGAGGTGTAGCCTTATCTACAATTAAAACAACGTCCCCTGGTTCAAAATTTCTTCTTGGTGCAAGACATTTTTGATGTTCTTGAAGTATTGGTAAATACCCTTTTGTCCATCTTTTCCAAAAACAAATCAGCCATGTATTTAATTTGTTTCCAGCATCTTCTTGGATATGGTTCATTTTCTGAAACGAGTTCAGGTGGCATTTCAGGTTGTGTCTTCATTAACAGCAAGTGATTGGGTGTGAGTGTTTCTAAATCATTTGGATCATCTGATGTCTTTGTAAGGGGTCTGTTATTGAGTATTGATTCCACTGCACACATCGTTGTATGAAGATTTTCATCATCGAGTGTTTGTTGGTTTAGTGTTAAATTTAAGATCTTTCTTATGCTTCTGATTTGTCTTTCCCACACTCCACCTTGATGAGAGGCTGTTGGTGGATTGAAAATCCATTTGATTTCTTTCTGCATCATAGCGTTGCAGATTTTTTCATGTTCCAAGTTTTTAGTAGCTTCTCGTATCTCTCTTTCTGCTCCAATGAAATTTGTTCCATTGTCTGAGCGCATGATTTGAACTTGTCCTCTTCTACTCATAAATGTATGAGTTTATGAGTAGAAGTATGTATGTATGAGTATGGCTTGGATACAAGAATCAGTGTCTAAGCTATGTGCAATCTCTATGTGCACAGCTCTGGTTGTTAAGCAAGTGAAGATTACTCCATACCTCTTGACTAGACTTCATCCTCTCTTGACCAGAAAGGGGCCAAAATAATCGACTCCAACATTAGTGAACGGTGGTTGGTTGGGTGCTAGGCGATCTTCTGGCAAATCTGCCATTTTTTGCTCATCTGTTTTCACATTGTATCTTCTGCATATTGTGCACTTTGAAATTATTTTTCTAATAGCTGAGTTTGCTTGAGGTATCCAGTATTTCTGGCGTAGCTGTGCGAGCACATAGTTGCACCCACAATGTCCGATTTGTTTATGAATGTGCTGCAATATGAGAGAAACAACATGTGAATGCTGCTGAAGAATTGCAAGATGTTTAGCTTCTTCGGCATTGCAGCTTTGCAGAGTCTTCCTCCAACTCTCAGTATTCCATCTTGTATGATCGGGTCAAGTTTATAGATTTGACTGTTCTTTTTAACACAAGTCTTTTTCTTAAAAACCTTTAATTCTTCTGGAAATTCTTGCTGTTGACTGAGGCAGATAAGCTCTGTTTTGGCATTAGTTAAGTCTTGTAGAGAAATTGGACTTGGTTTTAAAGTCAGTTTATACTTTTTCATGTGCTTTGCGATGAGTGATTTTTGTTGTTCTGGATTACTTTTAGTCTGACTGACTTCTAGTTGAAATGTTTTTCTTTCATTTCTTAAGTGCAGCAGTATGTCTTTAAACTTGAGAAACCAAGCCACTGCTTTTTTCAAGCGATGCCAATCTGAAAAAAGAGGTGATTAGTTTCTGGATGGGCTCGGTTGCCTCCTCTATTCTTGTCATGTTAACTGCACAAGTTTTAACTTCTGGATCAGCTTCAAAGAGTGAATCGTTCAGTTGATCTGGTCTTTTTGGCCACTCCCGTTCGGGCTTTAATAAGAAACTTGGACCTTGTGGTGCTTTTGAGAAAGTTTTCTATGCTTAGTCCCCTGGATACTTGATCAGCCGGGTTAAGGGCAGATGTGACATATCTCCATTGTGAAGGTTGTGAATGATCTCTGATCACAGAGATTCTGTTGGCAACAAAGGTCTTGAATCGAGTGCTTTCATTTGAAATGTATTTTAGCACTCTAGTGCTGTCAGTCCAAAATGTAGATTCTTCTAAGGGCATTTGAAGCTCACCTTTAAGCATTTTGTCCATTTTAACTGCCACAACGGCTGCTGTCAACTCCAATCCTGGAATCGTGACCTGCCTTCACTGGTGCAACTCTTGACTTGCTCATCAGGAATGAACAATGCTTTTTGCCAATTATGTACTGTCACTTTGAACTCTGCACTTTAATATGGATATTGAGCATTGTTCAAGCTTTATAGTCCTGCATCTTTTGTTTTGTTTCACTGTATTGTGTGTTGGTTTGCCTTTGCACCGGGGACTGTAAGTAATGAAATTTTGTTCAGTCATATATTATGTATATGAATGAAGGACAGTAAAATTGAGTAAAAGTAAAAAGTACAGTAAAAGTTAAGAATCAGTACTAGAGTCAGGGGGAAGGATTGCCTTCAGGTGGAAGAGAAGCCAAAGAGAGCAAAAGACTGAGGCCAGTTGGCTTTTTGTGCTGTGGCTGACAGCCTTTGGTCATCATAAGATGTGGGATGAATAGTTTAAAATATCCATAAGACTTTCTTCTAAAGCTTATGTAAAAACATATCGTATTTCAGCTCAAAGTACATTTAAGCAATAAAAACCCTGAGATAAGATAAATCTCTAGTACAAAAAGAAATGTGGCAACTCTCATAGCATTATAAGCTACACAATGGCCTATTCGGCCCACCGTATTCTTTTTCTAGGCCTGTGTCTTCTTTCTGGAATCAAATGTTCAAAAGTAGTACTGGAAAACAATGGATACAAAAATCTTGTTATTGCAATTAATCCAGAGGTTCCTGAGAACAGTTTCATTTTGACAAGAACTGAGGTAACTATAATTTCTTCTCTGTGATTATCAATAATTTGAAAACAAAACTTAAATTATACATTTCATAAAACCAAGACCATTTTGCTTTGTGGAAAAAATACGTGCACTTTAAAAATTAATCCCAATAGGTGTGGTAGAAGAGCAGGTGATGTTGTCACCTCACAGTTCTTGTACTCCAGCTCAGTGTGTTCAGGTGGGTTTCCTGCAGAATGTTAAAGACATGAAGCCAGGCAGATTGGAAGTTCTACATTGGTTTGGTGTGATTCTGTTTGGTGCATGTCCTGACAGGGACAAGTATCCTCATGAGTCCATTACTACTTAGATGTTTTGCATCTAGCACTCCTGGTTACATTATGGCTGGATGGAGATATCCAAATCATCTTTGCTACTTATTCCATTTGCAGGAGCAGACAGTCAGAATCTTTTTAAAAATAAAGGAATACTTCACCTAAAAATTATATTTTTATGTGTTACTTATTGCCATATTGTTTGTAGTGGTGGCTGAGAAAAAATTTTAATATCATGTTTTCGTGGAGAAAGGACATAACAAAGTTTCTGATTAAATGGAACTCAACAGTGATGCGGTAATCTGCCTGCCAGTCATTACCACTTTAAAAAAAAAGAAAAAAAAGGTCTAACAATAGTGTAAAGACAACAAACACGAAATACAAAGTTAAAACACCTACCTGTTTGAATTGTTGAAGTGTGGGGTGTGGTTTCGTGAAGATTTTAGCTTTGGTTTCAGCAGGTTCACACAGCGGGAAGCTGGTGACTGGTTAAAGTCAGGCCTGCTGCATAAAGGTGAGTGTCTCCCTAGCCCCTGCTGTTAGCAAAGAGAAAAATGCAGCTTGCTTTAGTTTAGTTAATTTGTGCATTCATGCATTAGACTGAGAAGGGGATCCTCAAAAGAAAGTCCTAGCTTGTCCGAAGGGAGCGTGCTGAGATGCTCACGCAAGGCCACTTGCCTATTTAATACCTGCTTTGCAGAGACTGAGTGTAGCACCTATGCAGGATGCACCTGTGTCCGACATGATTAGTATAAGGGAGCCACGTGTCGCAGGATTGGATGCAAGATTTGTCCCCTGAGTATAACAGGCACTTACAGCCACTAGGGGTTGTCTTTAGACTTGGTGGTATGGATAGTGTAGCTTATCTCCAAGTATACCAAACAGAGGCTTGTACCTTTCTTGTAAATATCTTCTTTTTGTCTAGAAGTATAGATATCTCCTAGTTATTGTATTGCTTTGTCAGAGGTATTTATGTAGATTTTGGGTTTGCGGTGCCCTTTGTTTTTCTTGTATATACACTGTTTTTTCCCCTGGGACTCTTTGTACTTTGTTGTGTGTAAGTTCTTCCTGATTGTTGTTTTTTTTTAGGATAACTATTGTTTTGTGTATATACATTTTTGTCTTTATTTTTCTTTTTGGGACTGACAAAGTTCACTGTAATTATCATTCACTTTTTGATTGGGAGATTTTTTTTGTGCACCTGTAAATAAAACCCACTTTTGTTTTTGTATCTGTGTCTCCATGTCTGACTTCTCCCAAGTCTGATCCCAGTTTGTCCCTAACTGCAAGACGCGCACTGTGTTGTCTGGCACCAGCCTTGCCTCTGGGTGTCACAATTGGCCATTGCAAAATAATAGCAAACAATATGGAAAGTATTTATTGAAAAAAGAAGGACAAATGTCACGTTACTCCTGTCGCATAACCCACATGTTAGCTACTCAGTCATAGGCTGAAAATATGCAAGACTCGTGTTTTTTTGCTAAAATATTGTTAAATAGTTACTTCTGGAGTAAACCATGCAAATCATAAACCGGAAACTAAAGCATCAGAGGAAAGACTTTTTGAATTAAAGACAGGATTCTTGACCAAATAATGTAGAGGCCAGAGGGTGTATTCCTTATATATGTTTAGAGATAAAAATCCCGAAAGAGAATGTCAATGCATCTCCTGAAACAAAAAGTAGATTGGTGCTCATGTTGGAGGAATTGTGTAAGGCCAGTTAACAGAGGGTATATGTGACATTTCAGAACTTATATCCCTGATCTGAACCTATGACCTAAGCATTAAAAGATGTTACACCACCATGATATCAGCATTGATCACAATCATTATAAAAAATATACCTAGCTAATTATTAAAACATCACTGCTGCATTTCTATAATGTCTGCAAAAAGGGCACTTTAGAAAACAATAGTGAGGCACAGGGGAAAGAACAGAGTCAAGGCAAAGAGCGGGTCAAAACCAAAAGTCAAAAAGGGAGAACACCAAAGCTGAATTGTAAATCAAAAATCAAAATGGCAGAGCTTTGTTTCAATAAACACTAAATTAAATCACAAGTAAAGAAAGTCTGTAGGTTGGATATCTCGGATAGGAAAAGACAGTTGAGACAACCTTTTAACCCCTTATCCTTGTCTGAAAAGATGTTACATCAAAAGTCAGTATTTAAACAAAGACTCCAATCAAGAAAATAACCACAGAATTAAATTCCCTGAGTGCATACATCCCAGAAACAACACCTCGATGATATTTATAGCCTCATACAAACTTGTAAAAAATTCAAAAGAAACTGTTCATTAACATGTTTGGATAGTCTTTCACAAATTACTGAACATACTGAAGTATCATCTAAGTTGATGTCTTCTGCAGCTCTGCTTTAAACCTGTCAGCTTTGTCAGTCTTTAATACTATTAGTGGATTGTAATCATCTGTAGACTGGAGATCATTTCAAAGGATTTCAGACCATCGTATACTGATGCCTTCCACAAGCACCATGTAACAAAATGGCAGTCTTTGTGCTGGTTATAATGTGACAGCGATTAATTTATCTACATTAAAATAGAGCAATACTTGGTATCTTTTCAGCTTTATCTGGAACTCTGCACTGACATTGTCACTGTGGTGCCATATATTGTAGCAGAGTCGAGGTGAGTTTTACAGTAGATGGAGAGGAATTTGACAGACCCAATTCTTAACTAGACTGTTTGGTTGTTCTATGAATGTTTATTGCACAGGGGGCTCAAATAAGATGAGATTGTGTAAATATGCATTACAAGCACTGGCCATGGAAGACTGATATACTACACTACTGTTAGGGTATTATTACATGCTTGGTGTTCTATATTATATGGAAGAAAGGCCGTCCAGTTTGCAAAGGTGCCCAACTAAGACTTAAGAGTCACATGCTAAGGAAGGCATTAAACTAGTAATGTTACTAGATGCTCTATGTATCTAATCTGTTCTTTCTTAGATTTCTCTTTCTCTAAAACCAAAGTAAAAATACTTTTCAGAATTCCTACACAACACACAAAATACAGAGTAAACCAAAGTGGTAAAAAGTAAAAAATATAAGCTCCTGCCAAAAAAAAAAAAAAAAAACTGAAAAATGACATAATGAAAGTAACAATAGAAATTAATAACAAAACTTATTTCCAAAAATTAACTAAAACTAATCAGGGTATTGCAATATTTAATAATAATTAACAGCAGAAAAAGTAACCGTAACTTTAAAATACAACAAATCAGATGGTCTACTAATAAGACCTGACAACAGACTGCAGAGCAGCACTTTTTAAAGTCTGTCCTGCTTTCCCCCCAGGTGACCCTTGTTCATACTGCAAATAATTTTAAATGAGAGGTAAGTTCCTCATATTATACAAACTGCTTACCAAATTCCATCACTCATTTTGTGGTGTTAGGAATACAAAGCAGTGAACTTTATTCTACTTTAGGAAACATAAGGAGAAGGGTCACTGATTAAATGAAAATAATTTCTTACTTTGTTTTAATGTACCTGTTTTTGAAGTTGTCTTTTAATTCTTCCAGGACAGATTCGTAAATTACTAACAGACTCGGGTGCCAATAGCAATGCATCCTACATTTAAAAAAAATGAAGGAGCAGTTGAAGAACACAAGGGGGCAGCACTGTCTGCTTGTGCAGGAGAGGCTCTGATAAGGGTGGCCCACTGTTGTATTAGTTCCTGGGTTATAGGGGTCTGGGACAATTAATTACTTTCTGTGTAGAGTCTGCACGGTCTCATAGTGGTTAGTAGTGGTGCATCATAGTCCTAGGGACTTGGGTTCAATTTCTACCTTAATCTTTCTCTATGGTATTAGCATGGTGTTGCAGTTTCAAGAGTTGCTGCCTCGCAGTTTTTGAGACCTTGGTTTAGTTATTACCATAATCACCAAGTGCATGAAATTTGAATGGTGCTACAGTGGTAGGTGCTGCTGCCACTTACTTTAAAGGAACCAAATTTCAATTGCTACAGTATCTCTGTAATGGTGGTTATGGAGTCTATGGGTTCTCTACATTCTCCACTGGCTTACTAACTTTTGCTCAGGTTTTCTTCTACCTCCACATGGTTCCATGATTGACTATTTGGTCACTTACTGGTATTAGTAACTGTGTATATTTCTCTGTGTGTGTGTGTGGACTTACATGCCAGCCAAGACTGATATCTGCTTTATACCCAGAATGTCTGAATAGACACAAATACATGGGATCATACATCATGATACGCTTTTTGAGACAATCAAATGAAGGTTCTGTTTCTCTCAAAGCTGATCCAGATCCATCCCATTGTGAGAGCATTTGTGTGCACTTATTACCTTGTTATAGCTTGTCAGATGTAAGATGACAACTAGTGCCATGCTGCTACATACATAGGATGCTGATGTAAAAAAAATAAATAGCTTTAAATGAGCCACAAGGTGTTCTCAGTCACTGAGAATGGCAAAGAATACTGTGGGTGTGAAGAGAAGAAAGTTGTGTCTGAACAAACACTTGTTCATTTAAACAGCATATTTACCTACATATCTATTTAGCACATTTGTATTTATTTATTATCAAAGTTGATATTAATTTATTACCAAATATTTGACCTCAGTTTATTTAAATCATAATGTAAAACGGAACATCATCCTTCAACCCACTTGATCCAATGAGGTAGGGGGTTCAAAGCCTATTAAACCAACACAAAGTGAGAAACAGTTCTGGACAGGGTGGCATAAGAAGCATTTACTTATTAAAACTAAATATTCAAGAAATTATGCTTTATGAACATGTATTGTATTCTGCAAAGACTTTCACCTTGTTGAAATCTGTTTTTCGCTTTGGGCCAAGTGCTGCTGGGATTGGCTCTGGCATCCTGATGCCCTAAATTGGACTAAGCTGTTTTGAGAGTATTCTGTATAGTAAGGATTTATTCATTCATGTAATTATTTGCATCTGTAGTAAATGTTTATTAATTCATATAATTGTCTATATCTAAGAGATGGATGAGACTTTTTTTTTACAAAAGGAAATTATATATTGCTGACTTTTTTTATATTTTTTTATATTTTACTTTTCATTTCAGGAAATGGTACGAGGAGCCTCTAAATACTTGTTCACAGCAAGCGCGAAGAGATTTTATATCAAAGATGTTAAAATCCTAATTCCAGCAACCTGGGAAACACAACCTAATTACGCCAGACCAAAGACGGAATCGTATTCTGAGGTATTGACAAATAACACTAAATTACTAGCCGAAATTCCACAGGATTGCCATTGGCTGTAATGGAGCTGTTCTAATGATGCTTTTAGGACAATAGGGTTATTATTGACACGTGTACACAGTACAGTGAAATTCTTACTTGCATGTGATAATCTTGTTGCCATGATTAGTAAGTAGATCTGCCTTACAATGAAACTTCTGCCAATACAAATGATGAATTGTGTTTCCAATAATGCAAAATTTTATAGGAATTGAAGAAGTACAGACAAGTGCATGACCCTGAAGAATATCTTACAAAAGCACCCTATCAGGATGGATTGATTCTCCTAATATGTCACATTATGCAAGTTTTTCTGTGATTTTCAGTCATAGCCTTCATTTACGTAATCTTAGCAAGTCAGAAGCAGTCAGCAGTGAGCTCCCCTGAAGTCAGTCACGTAATGTGACATGTCCAGCAACTCACTTCAACTAGTTGGTAACTTGCTCCAATATAATCAAACTGGTTTGATTTTGTCTTTACTCATATGGGTGACTCTATGTGTATGAAAGCTGACAACCAATGAATGCTCATCCAAAGTATAGAAAATGGCTACAATGAATAAGGGACATGGTTGTTTTGGATTAAAGGCTCTTCTATCTGATGTGGCATGTTTTACATACCACAACAGAAAAGAAAAAAGGACTGAGACTTCAACACCGGCTTTGTCAAGCAGCACACTACTGGATGTCTGGAAAAAGGGTGGGAATGGCTGTGCTGAGAGGCCAGAACTTAATCTGACATGGTCCAGCGACGAGATCAGCAGCTATGGTCATCAAATCTGACATACACCATGACTAGAACTCACATAATGTGACATCAGTTTAAGTTGCTCTGATAGGAATGTCTCTGCACATTACTATGGAATAACTTTATGTTTGGGATGCAATGACTTTTCTGTCTCACTTCCATGAATTCCTTCCAGTCTTGCCATTGTTTGCACCTGATGCTGCCAGCATGTTCTGCGATAGATAGATAGATAGATAGATAGATAGATAGATAGATAGATAGATAGATAGATAGATAGATAGATAGATAGATAGATAGATAGATAGATAGATAGATAGATAGATAGTACTGTATTTGTCTCAAGGGGAAGTTTATCTTCTAAGAAGCTCAAGAAATATAAGAAAATAACAAACAAATCAACAACAGCCCCCTTCAAACACACACAGGAATTACAAAAGATAAATGTGATAGCAAAAGTAAAATCAGAAAATTACTAGGCAGATTTTCATAAAAGGTACAGGAAGCAAAGTGTTATGAAAAACATTATGAAAGCACCTTGAACCTACAAAAAAGCATCATGTCCTTCCATCCATTATTGAACCTAACTAATTTTGTTCATAGTCACTGGGGTTGGAAACCAACTCGGCAGCACTAGGCAAGCAGGGTGTACTCATGGCTGGGAAGTTCTTTTCTACAGTAGCTTTAGTATTTAATCACAGTATATGCTGCTGGATGGCCTGCCGATCTTCACTGGGCTTCTGTGATAAGGCTTGAGGATACTGGCAGTCTCTTCTCTTCTGTTTCTTTTTCTTTCTCTGAGGTGAACTAATTTTTGTTACTTTACTCAATAGCATCTCCATGCTCTTTTTTGTTTAAGTTTTGCTTGCTCTTTTTTAACTATGGGTATTGTTTTGTCCTGACCTCTGTCTGTGTGGAGTTTCCACACCTTTGTGGGGTTTTCTTCATCCATCCATTGTCAAACCCGCTGAATCTGAACATAGGGTCACGGGAGTCTGCTGGAGCCAATCCCAGCCAACAAACAACCCACCGCAAACACACCCACACACCAAGCACACACTAGGGCCAATTTAGAATCGCCAATCCACCTAACCTGCATGCCTTTGGACTGTGGGAGGAAACCGGAGCACCCGGAGGAAACCCACGCAGACACGGGGAGAACATGCAAACTCCACGCAGGGAGGACCGGGAAGCGAACCCAGGTCCCCAGATCACCTAACTGCGAGGTAGCAGCGCTACCACTGCGCCACCGTACCGCCCCAGGTTTTCTTCAGGTACTTCAAATTTTCTACCATAAAGGTATGAATGTGAGGCTAACTGGCATTTGAAATTGGCATAATGTGTGCCCTGTGAAGGACTGGCCCTGTCATTATCCCTCAGTTTTGGCTCCTGCTGCAGCCACTTGCAAACATGAAATAACCAAAGCAGTTGCTGACACGGCTTGAATGGATACTTTTGTTTTATGTTGCAACTAGCTTATATAAGTTTAAAGTGAGATTTATTTCATATACATTGCTGTAATAAACAGCATGGCCTAGTAGCTAAAGATTTACACTGTAAACCATAAGGTTGTTTGTTCATTTCATCTCTGTGGCACCTAAATGGTGTTGTAAATAACACCAGAAGGGGAGTCATAACCATGTGTGTTTTTGATCCTTGGTCTTTATAAATGATAAGTGTTTCCCCTACTAGTCATGGAGTCCAACATATATCTAGGCAAATTAGCTTTTATATCATTATGACATGCAAATTTAAATCATAAAAATACCAGAGAGGTCTGTAAGTAACTAGTGATACTAGAAATAACATAACATTTTCAGACTTGCTTAATCCAATTCAGGGTCTGGAAAAAATCCTATCATAACTGCACCATGTGCAAGACAGGAATGGACCTCAGTCCCTTCCAGGGCTACCTGGTATCACCATCTGACTAAATATGTTAGTCTTTGGGAGGAGATCCTACAGATAGGGGAGAACATGTACAGATAGCACCCAGGCATAGCACTTGAACCCAGAACATAATTTCCATTTTGAAGCAGTACTATTTACCATGCTCCCCACATCGGGGAATCATTCTTTGGTTATCTGATGTGTGAATTCCTGGGTTAATCTACTTGTCAAGTATTTAACATGTTTGGTTTTTGACAAGTGATGATCCAATGGAGTTGCATTGACTCCATATGAATGGTTTTGTAGACAAACAAGACACATTGGTTTGAGAGAAAAGCTGTCTGACTAATACATTTTTTTCTAGTCAACAGTTTTAAGAGTTGAACACCCAAAAACGACAAGATAATTCTGATCACCAAAATTCGTGTGTGAGTTCTGGAACTGCAATTAGGGGGGGCTGCTACAACTGTCATGGGGCTTACAGCAAATTAAGTATTTGAGAGATTTATTGGCAAGGAGATATTTATTATCTACTTATTCACTCTTTATTCAAATAGTCAAGTTCAGCTTCAAGAAGAGTTAGATGATGATCCAATATAGCAGCAGCATGCCACAGGGCCCACTCTCAGGGTCCATTTAGAATCACAAGAAAACTCCAAAGGAAAATCAAAAGAACTCCAGAACTCTGGAATTGTGAGGCATCAGCGTTAGCCACTGATAAACACTGAGGAATGTCACAATGAGTTCAGAAATAGAGCAGAATAAGCACAGGCTGTTTTCTAATCAATATAATACTTGGATCTATCCATATGGCCACTTCCTTATCATAAACACACCCTGCTGTTTTCCAGTTAGCGAAAACACCAGTGATTTATAACACCTCTTACTGGACTGACTAATAAAGCTGTCCCTGCTGGCTGAAAATAAATGAAAAATTTTCATCTCTTCCATCTTTTGTGACTTCCCATAATGAATGTGTTTGCCCTTGATTATCATCTTCTTCTATACATTGCTAGATTTTCTTTTCTTCATAAATGATGTGATGAGTCCATATTTTCATGCATTTGTTTTTTTCATTGTGGTGAAAAATGTGTACCTTTCATCCTCCGATCTCATGTACGTAACAAAACCTTCTGGTCTCCTCAGGTTCTCCTTCCACATTGCATGCTATTTACATGCATACAGCAGAACTGACCACCACATTAACAACTGCCTGTCTCTTTCTAGTTAAGTTCACATCAAGTGGCCTACAAGTACAGTGTCCCTGATGCTTCAGAGCTGCTGCCTCCCAGCAGATAAACTGCTTCCATATGTAAATTCTTAAGACGTCTTGGTTTAAAATCTGTTGCGAAGCAGTGGGTTGCAGAGATTGACCACTGTTTCCTCACAACTTCAGAGTCCTGGCTTTAATTTCCAGCCTGGTAACTTTCTAAGTGGGGTCTGAATATTCTCCTTATTTTTCTTTGGATTTTCACCATGTGCTCTGGTTTCCTTCCTCATCCCAAAGGGTTCCAAGTTAGATCTTATGGTGACTGTAAGCCAGCACTATTGTATTTGAAAGTAAGATACCGGTATGAGGGTTAAACTTGCCTAGTAATGGACTGACATCCCTGTTCAGTGAAGGTTCCATTAGAAAATTAAAACTAAAGGATACAAGGCAAGGTGCACATACTAACCTTCATTTATTTTTTCCAGTTAGCAATGCTGTCTCCAAGTTCAATGGACCCTCTGTTCTTGTTATATAATTAAACTTGGGATCTATCTATTAATTATTGAATCTGCATAATCAACGTCAGTGTTAAGAGTCTGGGATTCATATTCCAAATCCACTATTTGCCCTTCAGAGCCAAGGGATGCCAGGGCTTTTATTGTCAGTAAGGTGTAACAGACCAGTCAATTACAATTCAACTGCTATTCACTCAACTGCACTCATTCACACTAAACTCATTTAGAATTACCAGTTAATCAAACAAAAGTGTCTTTGGACAATCTGTTAGAAACCCACAGGACAATGTAGAGTTCATGCAAACTTCTGCCAGTCTGGACCTGGGTGCTTAGAGCTGTTGGGGCAACACTGGAAAAAACTGTGTCAGCCACTTTTACTAATGTTAACACCTATAAGGTATTAAATGGTGAGGTGGTCTAGTTTGCGAAAAGTGCTAAAAATAGTGTTAAAAATAAACATTAAGGTAATTGAATAGTAAATACTAGAAGGAATCATCATATTGTGTGTTTTTTTTTTCCACTTCATCAGGATGCTCACATGTTCTTTTTTCCCAACTTCAAGGCTGATGTGATCATTGCTGCCCCTTACATGAACTATGGCAATGACCCCTATACCCTGCAGTATGGAGGGTGTGGTGAAGCCGGGAGATACATTCATCTGACACCAGACTTTTTGATTGATGATAAGTTTCTCCAAATCTATGGACCAAGAGGTAAGAACAATATTTGAAAAATTGAAGAATACACGCCATCAAGGTTTAGGATTCCACTGCATCCAAAAGGCAGTGCCTTAGTGGTTTATTATTAATCTCAGAAGCTCATGCAGATAGATGGATTAATATGTATGTTTTAACGACAGAAAGATACAAGTGCAGCGTTCAATGGATACCTCACCTACTTCTCCTTCTCTGTGTGATGCACACTATTCATTCTGCATCCTCATCCAAAAAATCACCCTGTCACTTCATTCTTGCATTATGCTTATGCATAACAACCAGTTTTACACCTGGATAATGATGGCATTTTTCAGGGCTGTGATTCTATGCTGAGTTTCAATAAATTGTGGCTCTCAGATATTTCATAGCAGCACAATTGTTTTTCTTCATATACCTAAGTGGTGTTCAATCGTATTAGAAGAAAAAAAGCAGCTACTATTCTAGCAGAGTGAACCCTTGAGCTGGAAAGTACTTCAGTTAGGCAGCTATACCCAGTTTATAGAAAAGCCTGAAATTTCTTGTATGTTTTTGCTAAAGATGCTGGTGCAGAGATGCAGAGTCACTTTCTGACTCTACTTTACAAATTGCAGAATCTAAAGGAGCCACAGAATAACTTAACAACATTTGGTGCCAGGTAATTACAACCCCAGATGGTTGCCATTCCATCGCAGGGTACACTGCGGTACACCTTTATATCCCTCACATTTATCTGGTTCAGAACCACAAGTTAGTGAACCTTTCTCATTTTTGGGATGTGAAGGAAAATCCCAGACATACAAGGGAAGACCATGCAAATTCCTAGCAAACTACACAAAAAAGAGGATGGAGTCAGAAACTGATCTTGGAATAAGAAGGCAAATGGGCTAACCACTCAGTGTTATAACCAATAATACCCAATTTGTACCCTGTAAATCTTAGAAAGAAGATATTGTGTGATGAATTTAGTTTTCATTTGCATTCATTTTATATAATACAGAAAGAGTGCTTGTTCACGAATGGGCTCACCTCCGTTGGGGCGTTTATGATGAGTACAATGAGGACAAACCATTCTACTTTGCCCCAGATAAAAGCTTTGAAGCTACAAGGTACTGTTTTCTCCATTATGAACTACTTTCAAATCAAATACTTTGTTGAAACACTGAATTGAACAGAAATTGTATTTTACTGCACTACATCAGATGTTTTAGTTTTCTTACAAAGGAAGGTAGGATGATACCTCAGTGCCCACTGACATGGGTTCTAATCCTGATATGGTTCAGTTTCAATCCACACCCTATATATGTACTGTGTGTTGTAAGTCATATGTTTTCATTTAATTGGTAACTCTAAATTTGCCCAGTATATGTGAGTGTGAGGGTATCCTTGAGTGTTTCCTGGCATTCCATCCACAGCTATTTTTTGTCTTGATCCAAGTGATGCCAGTACAGCCTTCAGTCCGTCATGGCAATATTAAACTTGGACTTTTAATTAATGGTACATTTACAATGTTAACTTGTTTTCTGGTTTAAAGTCAGACCAGCACTTCCTCATAATGTCAAGTTTTGTTACACCTTTCCTTTTTGGTCCTTTCATATTTGCTACTGAAAAGATAATTAACAACATTGTGAATATATTTTTTAGCTGATGTACTTTAAGCACAAGTTTACGTGTGAACTTGACTGACAGACTGATAAACTATAAAGCTGGTTAAAATTTATTGTGTTTTTTGTCATTTGTGAAGCAGGCATGCAGATGATGGATAGGATTTAACATTTGCTAATTATTTATTATGTCACCTTAGCCTGTGTCTCGAGGCACTTTATCTGGTACGAGAATATCTGAACAAATTTACAACAGGCTTATGTTCAAAACACAAATGGTACAGATAAAGATGTGTAATTTTATGGTGATAATTTGTGTGAAATGTCGGAAGGGATTATATGCTGTTTTAATAGTGTCACACACGTGTGAGTGGGAGGCAGCTGAAGGGCTTATATAATCGTAACAACTTGTCCGACCAGGGGGAGGAGGAGTGCACTGACTCTCTTTCTCAGTTCCCTACAGACTGTTCCCGGAAAATCCCGCCAAGTGCCGAAGCCCAGAGGAAGACACTTCTAGTCCTAGCCCCGAGGCTGACATCACTTCCGGTCCCAGGCTCGAGGGCGACATCACGTCCAGTCCCCGCCCCAAGGGTGACATCATGTTCAGTCCCAGCCCCAAAGGCAACATCACTTCTGGTCAACTCTCCATAAAAGCCGCTTCCCTTCCTCTGGTCATCAGTTCTGTCTTGGTGTACCGGGGGTTGCAGTCCGAGAGCGGCCCTATAGACTCCAAGAGGCAAAGAAAGCTGAAATAGAACTGGAAATCAAGTGAATGCTGGAACTAGGAGTGATCAAGGACAGCTTTTGCCCCTGGTCCAGCCCCATCGTCTTGGTCTCTAAGTTGGATGGCAGCTGGTGGTTTTGTAATGACTTCCGTCGGCTTAACCAGGTTTCCCAGTTCCATGCTTATCCCATGTCAAGTGTGGATGACCTCCTGGAGAGGCTGGGCCAAGAAAAGTTTTTGACCACACTTGACATGACCAAGGGGTACTGGCAGAATTCCTTTAACGAATTCCGCGAAGGTCAAGACTGTGTTTAGCACCCCTAGTGGACACTGGCAGTATTGTGTCCTTCCATTCGGGTTACACAGGGTTCCTGTGACTTTCCAGTGTCTGGTGGACAAAGTGCTCCTTCCCCATAATGCGTATAGTGCTGCCTACCTGGATGATGTCGTCATCCATTCCAGCACATGGAAGGAAGACATACAGCAGGTCAAAGCGGTATAGTGGACACTAGGAGAAGGCAGGCTGCGAATCAATCTAAAGAAATGACTGAGGGAAGCTAAATATTTGGGCTACCTGGTGGGTCGGGGTACTGTAAGACCACTGATGTCCAAAATAGATGCCATTTTGAAACGGCCCCATCTGCGAATCAAGCGGCAGGTCCAAGCCTTTCTTGGGATAGCCAGGTACTACCACCGGTTTGCACCTCGGTTTTCTGAGAGAGCAGCACCCTTGTCTAATTTGACGAAGAAAAGGGCTCCCAACAATGTGGTATGGTCCAAAAAAACGGGAGCTCTATTTGGTGACTTAAAACAGGCCCTTACTTCTGCACCGGTGTTAGTGTCTCCCGACTTCTCACTTCCATTTGTTCTCCAGAACAGACGCTTCTGACACAGGCCTGGGACCCATGTTGAGCCAAAGCGTCAACAGTGCTGAACACCCAGTCATTTACCTGAGCCGGAAACTGCTAGACCGAGAGATAAGGTATGCAGCGGTGGAAAGGGAAGCCTTGGCGATCAAATGGGCGATTATGCAGTTGAGGTACTACCTCTTGGGCCGCGAGTTCACTCTGGTGACGGATTATGCCCCTTTACAGTGGATGGCCCTTCACAAGGAGTCGAATCCACGGGTCACGAGGTGGTTTCTTGACCTACAACAGTACAAGTTTTCGCTCATTCACCGTAAAGGTTCTCTCCATGCCAACGCTGATGCCCTCTCTCAGGCACACGACCTCTCAGTGCAGGTCGCCCGACCTGACGGGTCTAGGCTAAGGGGGGGCCTTGTCACACATGTGCGAATGGGAGGCAGCTGAAGGGCTTACATAATTGTAACAACTTACTATACCATACCATACCATATTTATTTGTTGAGCGCTTAAAAACACAGCATTACAACCGACCAAAGCGCTGTACAGTTAAAACAAACAGGACTAAAAACAAAATATTAAAAGCAAACATTAAGAGAGAATTTGAACTAAGAAACTAAAAACAGATCAGAGGACCCAATAAAATAGAGAAAATAGCGAAAAACAAGTAGAAAATGAAACAAGTTAAGAATTAAAAGCCAATGTGAAGAAGTGCTTTTTTAAGCGTAGTTTGAATGTGGCAACTGAAGTGGCTTGCCTAACCACTAAGGGTAGGGAGTTCCAGAGCCTGGGTGCACCGACGGAGAAAGCCCTTTCACCACGAGCTTTAAAACGTGCCTTGGGAACGGTTAGAAGCAGCTGATCTGCGGATCTAAGAACGCGAGGGGGATTGTATCGATGGAGCAAAACACTCAAATAGGCGGGGGCTAGACCATTTAATGCCTTATAAGTTAGGAGGAATATCTTAAAATCGATTCTGAATCTAACCGGCAGCCAATGTAAGGTTTTTAAAATTGGAGTAATATGTTGGCCTCTGCCACTCCCTGTTAGAAGCCTTGCAGTAGCATTTTGAACCAGTTGTAGTCTAGAAAGAGTGGCTTTGCTGATACCATAAAGGCAGGAATTAGAGTAATCAAGCCGGGACGTAATAAATAAAAGGATTACTGATTCGAGGAGATGGTTAGACAGAATAGGCTTGAGTTTGGCGATACGCCTGAGCTGGAAAAAACAGGATTTTACTGTGCTGTTGACTTGAGCATCCATTTTCAGGAATGAATCCATTTTGATTCCGAGATTAAAGACAGACGAAGTTACTGGAGTGGGAAGAGAGTCGAGGCCAAAAGATGGAATCTGTTTGTAGTCGGGACTAAAAACAATGACCTCAGTTTTTGAATCATTCAGGTGAAGGAAATTTACAGCCAGCCAATCCTTAATGTCAGATAGGCAGTCGAGGAGAGGTTTGGTCAGTTGGCTTAAGGGAAAAATAAATTTGGCAGTCGTCAGCATATAGATGATATGAAATTGCATGTTTTCTAAAAATTGCACCTAAAGGCAGAATGTAGATTGAAAAAAGTAGTGGCCCTAAAATGGAACCCTGGGGGACCCCATATGGGAGTAGGACTGATTCAGATGAAAAATCGTCCAACATGACTCTAAGAGTCCTGTTGCAGAAATATGACCTGAACCAGTCGAGGGCTGAGCCAGATACACCAGCCCAGGATTCGAGTCGGGCGATCATGATGCCATGATCGATTGTGTCAAACGCAGCAGATAGGTCGAGAAGAACCATAATCACATGAAGTCCTGAGTCCAATGCCAAAAGGACGTCATTTAGGACACGTAAATGCATGGTTTCTGTGCTATGTTGGGGCCTAAAGCCTGACTGAAAAAGGTCCATTACCTGATGGTCCTGTAAGTGATGAGTTAATTGCTCATAAACTACTTTTTCTAGTATTTTTGACAAGAAAGTGACAAGAACTTGTCCGACCAGGGGGCGGAGGGGTCCACTGACTCTCTCAGATCCCTACAGACCATTCCCGGGAAATCCCGCCAGATGCCGAAGCCCAGAGGAAGACACTTCCGGTCCTGGACCTGAGGGTGATATCACTTCCCCGCCTCAAGGGTGATATCACTTCTGGTCAACTCTCCTTAAAAACCGCTCCCCTTCCTCTGGTCATCAGTTCTGTCTTGGACTCGGTAGTGTAAACTACCCATGCTATTTTTGCAACTACCTTTTTCCAGCCTGGATTACAATATACGGGTGGCTGCCTCAAACCTTCTTGCGATGTCTGGAGTCATTTATTGTGACAATACTTTAATTTCAAGTTCATTGACAATGACACTCTGCAGATCCTTTCTCATAAATGATGTTTAGCAGATGCTAAGATTTGCATTGGGTGTGACAAGGATGGATAGGATTCGAAATGAGGACAATAGAGGGTCAGCTCAGGTTGGACGGTTGGGAGACAAAGTCTGAGAGGTAAGATTACGTTGGTTTGGACATGTGCACAGGAGAGATGGGGAGTACATTGGAAAAAGGATGCTAAGGATAGAGCTGCCAGGCAAGAGGAAAAGAGGAAAGCCTAAGAGAAGATTTATGGATGTGGTGAGAGAGGACATGCAGGTGGTGGGTATGACAGAGCAAGATGCAGAGGTCAGGAAGATATGGAAAAAGATGATCCGCTGTGGCAACCCCAAACGGGAGCAGCCGAAAGAAGAAGAAATTCTTTGTAGCTGATATAAGTGGCATTTTTACTGTCTTTTGCTTTTATCATTTTCAAACTTTTTTAACAACACAGTTTTTCTCTCACATGCTGACTCACAATTCTCCAAACTGTTTTTACGTACGTGGTCAAACTTTTTAATGCATTTATTTTTGAAACATTCCAGCAGCACTGACACAAAGCCGGAACCTATTCCCCATCTATGTATTGTACTTCTGGATGAGCATTCATTAGTTGTCAGCTTTTATGCACACAGGAACTGATGCTAAAGTTAAGGCAAAAATCAAACCTGTTTGATGGTATCAAAGTAAATTGCAGATAAGTTTTATTGAGTCACTGGGCATGTCACATGTTACATGACTAGCCATGCCATGAACTGTCGGACTCACTAAGATATGAAGACCATAACAGAAAATTGCTAGAAAAGTTGCATAATGCGACATAGCCTTAAGGAAAAACAATTAAGCCTAGAAAATCAAAAGGCTGACATTGTGTTGCCTCTTATTTATGACATTTATTTGTTTATTAAGAGCTGTTGTCTCTAGCCAAACAGCAAGAAGAAAATCATCAAAAATGTTGCATTAGCTCCTAGATCAGGTTCATTGTATAGTGCCCCATCTACAATTACTGTAGATTAATTTTAGTGCCAGATATTGGGCATTACATTTTTCAATCTATGGTGGATTGAAAGGAAGGAAAGAGCCCTGAACAGGGTGAATGTCTAGTGTAGTTTTTAACTTTAGCTGGGTTGTCAGTTAGCCTGGACAATGGAGACAGCGATAGACAGCTGTGACATTCTTTAAAGCAAAGTTAATTTAGGAACAAGCAGAAACCTCATTGTTAACAAGACACAAGTCAATACACAGAGTGCAGCAAACAAAAATGGGAAGAAGGAGAAATGAAGTGACAGCGAGCAGGTCTACAGGCGATTTCCCACAGCACGAACCAATGAGTTCCTGTATGATGTAGGCTGTGGGCCACTTTATGTGTTGCATTCCTACTGCACAACAAGAACTGTAACCTTTATGCAAAGTATGTGATGTGCAAAGAAAAGTGATGTGCTATGAAGTTAGGCAAGTTCAGGAGTTCACAGGAGACCTCCCACTATTGCTTTGACAGACTTTCACCCACCCTGTACAAAGGAGGCAGCTATGAAGAGTAAAGCTGTGTGAAGTGGAGTTCACAGGGAAACCATACTCACCTTATTGCATCCAGTAGGTCATAACTTCATGGGGGATTACCCCCCCCCCCTCACTTATTGCTTCGATTAGGTTTGAAATGCAGCGCTCCATCTTCACTGATAACCCAGAGTCCAAACTACTAACAGATTTGCAAGATGGCGGCTGTGCTTGTGGTCAACCAATCAACACAATTCATCACCAAAGCCCCAAACATGATAGTTCCTCATTGAACAAAAAAGTACATAACCCTGGAGTAGGAGGCAAAAGAACTACCAGGAACAGGTCTTGTTCAGAAAGCGGATGCCACTTGTGACGCCCTTACCCTCGCCCAAACACTAACCTTAAGGTCAATAAAATAGGTCCCTGATGTTAAGTCACTATTTTAGGGCTAAAATGATAACAGAAACGTGAAACCTACTTATATACCTAATCTTAATTATTGTGAAACTATCAAGTGGCGTCCATGTGAAACCACTAAGTGGGTCTGCTTTCTGAACAAGAGCCCCAAGAACTACCTACTAGGACTTATGGAATGTTACAAAAGTTCCTGAGTCTCTAAGCAGTCTCTTATTTCTGAAAAAAGTTACAGAGGTGAGAAAACACCTTAAATGACAGGGCAGGAATAGAGTTGCAGAAGTAAAGTGAACAAGTTGAAATGCAATAGAATAAAAGGAATATGAAGACAACAAATTAAAAAGTAACAAAGAAGTTAAAATTCTTGACAGGAAAGTCAATTAAAATGCAACAAAAAGAACAAAACATCAAAGACAAGTGTAAGGTACATTATCTATATCTATAAAGGAGAGTTGGGATCCGTGTGACTGTGTTTGTGTGTTTGTGGAGGGACGGAGAGTTAAGGCGGGTGTTGGAGTCACGTGATCATCTCCCCTCCCATTCACCTCATTTCATTCACTTCATTTCATTCCGAGCTGAGCTCCGCAGCTGACGTGGTCTTGCCGTTCTTTTTCCATAGTGTTTAGTCCTTTCTCCTTTACTGTTTAGTAGACGCGGTGCTTACTGAATAGTATTTTTTCCTTTAGTGTTTCTTAGTGTTTAGTAGATGCGGTGTGCGAAAGAAGAGTTGGGATCCGAGAGACTATGTTTGTGGAGGGATGGAGAGTTAAGGCAGGTGGGGGAGTCACGTGATCATCTCCCCTCCCATTCACCTGATTTCATTCACTTCATTTTGCTCCGAGCTGAGCTCCACAGCTGACGCTTTAGTCCTTTCTCCTTTACTGATTTACTGTTTAGTAGACGCGGTACTTACTGAATAGTATTTTTTCCTTTAGTGTTTCTTAGTGTTTAGTAGACGCGGTGTGCTGGTGCTCCCGGCGGTGTTGCGGTTTAGTGTTACTTTCTACTTCGTTTTTGTACTTTAGTGTTTAATAATAAATAATAATAATTCATTACATTTATATTGCACTTTTCTCAGTAGTCAAAGCGCTAAAATAGTGAGTGATACTTAGATGATAGCAGTGTAGAAGCAGCACAGCACAACACAGCCGGTAGGACAGGCGGGTGTGGTAGCGTAGGTGAGCGGCGATAGCAAGCAGCAGGAGGAGAAAGCAGGATTTGGATGTTGCAATACACACCTATAAACAGTAACGCTTGGTCATTTCAGGTGTGATTGCCCCGGAGCCATAAGCCATAAGCCAGGTTAGTATGAACATCAGATCAGTTCCGGGTCGTAGAGTACTGTAAGATGAAATGGGAGCAGATCAGCATGCTTTGTTTCCTTACAAACCTCCCATAGTTTATGAAGATGCACAGCAACAATTAAATCATACAGATTCTGGTGTATTCGCAATTGCATTTGCTGTGTGTATTTCTTTAGGTATTGACCCAAGTGATCAAGTTTTTACTATTTCTTCAATGCGAAATCACTTACAAATAATTTTTGTTACTCGACAATTGCTTCCATTCCCTGTCGAAAGTAGCCGACGGGCGACACCAGTTACAAGTATTCAGTGCGTTCAAAGACCTATACGAAGTACGGCCACTAACACAGTCACTCATAAAAGGGGAGATGACTCGGTGCAGGAAATGGGTATTGAAAGTACCTTGGAAGACATGCAATCAACGAGGCGATTAAACGGATCTCAAGAGACATCTTCTAGGTTGGAAAAAAAGCGCTTGGCTGCCAAAACCATATATATACATATATATATACATCTATATAAATAAAATGTAAATGTTCATTTGTTCAAAACCTTAAATCTCCGAAAGTTCTTCACCGATTGCTTTGAAATTTTGACATAACCTTGCATTCGAATACGTGTTTTTATATACATCTATAATAATAAAAGGCAAAGCCCTCACTGACTGATTCTCTCACTCACTGACTGACTGACTCACTCATCACTAATTGTCCAACTTCCCGTGTAGGTGGAAGGCTGAAATTTGGCAGGCTGATTCCTTACAGCTTACTTACAAAAGTTAGGCAGGTTTCATTTCGAAATTCAACGCGTAATGGTCATAACTGGAACCTCTTTTTTCACAATATACTGTAATGGACGGCAGCTCGATGGCCGTGGGAGGAGGAGTTGAGTGTCACGTCATCACGCCTCCCACGTAATCACATGAAAAGACTGTGAACGCAGTAGGGACAAATGAAGGAGGAGCCGCAAACAGCAAAAAACAAAACATTCATTAAACAATTGAGAAGGGAGCGAGTGAAGCATACAAGCATGTTCATAAGGGAAACAAATCACGGTGTAAAACGTAAGTTTAAATTAAGTTTATAGAAACGCTCCTGCTGCGGATTGCAATAACGTGAAAAGACTGTGAATGCAGTAGGGACAAATGAAGGAGGAGCCGCAAACAGCGAAGAACAAAAAATTCATTAAACAATTGAGAAGAGAGCGAGTGAAGCATACAAGCATGTTCATAAGGGAAACAAAGCACGGCGTAAAACGTAAGTTTAAATTAAGTTTATAGAAACGCTCCCGCTGCGGATTGCAATAACATATTCGCGAGATAAAAGTTTAATGAGAAGACACGAGGTATAAACGAACCACACGCCGTAGCGCAACGTTAGGGGCAACAGTTTCAACCATTCTATGATCTGCTTCTCGCAACTGAAAGACGGCACATGGCGGATGTTAGCCCACTTGCTGACCGCAACGTTAGGGGCTTCAACTCTGGCGCTGACGATATTCGATTCTCGAGAGGGGATGCAGTTAGTGTGTATGCCTGATGAGCCCAGAATTAAGGAGAAACACGTGTCGCATACTCTTTGCATTATTTGAAAGTAAACTATTAAAACCATTCTATGATCAGCTTCTGGGAACAGAAAGAGGGCACGTGGCGGATGTAAGGCGACTTCCTGACCAACCACAAGCGTAACCTGGCAGGTAACCATCCACACAGTCAGATTGTGATTCAGAAAACGAATGCCATGAATTTAATTACCACGATCTACATACTGTCAAATAAACGAAACACACGCCATAGCGGGACAGCTGTGAAAAGCGTGGTTCACAAAGAAACATATCCTTAACAAATTGTTATTGGTATATTTTCGATCCGTTTAAAAAGATTTTATTTTCTTCTTAAAAAATTAAAAGCAGTACTTCGCCGCAACAAAGAGCGAGAATTTGGCTATATATATCTGCTTCTCACAATTAAAAGAGGGCACGTGGCGGATTTTAGACGACTTCATGACCAAACATAAGTGTTACCTGCCAGGTAGGGTTACCACTTTTAATACAAAAAAATAAGGGACACATACTGCAGCGGGTGCCACATCCCAGTGCCAACAGTTTGCAGACTCTACTTAAAAGACCTGCCCTCCTCACTGGACAGTTAAAAAGACCAATCAAACTAATGATGACATCAAGTATTACCCAATGAAAAGTAGGAAAGGAGGCATCTTCATAAAATGCGTGTGGGATGATTTGCATGAGACGCTGCTTTAAAAAAAATGATAAAAAAAATACATGGCAAATCCCGTCCCGTATTGATTCAAAACGGGACGCGC